>NC_090393.1:31188763-31398918 GCF_036365525.1 Heterodontus francisci | reverse complement strand
TGATAGGTGAATTGGCCATTGTAAATTGCCCCTAGTGTAGGTAGGTGGTAGGGAATATGGGATTACTGTAGGGTTAGTATAAATGGGGTGGTTGTTGGTCGGCACAGACTCGGTGGGCCAAAGGGCCTGTTTCAGTGCTGTATCTCTAAATAAATAAATAAACACTGTTTTATTTATTTATTTAGAGATACAGCACTGAGTGTGGTTAAGTGCATATGCAAACTCTCCAGTTTAGGTTGAAGTATTTAAGAAGCAAAAGTGTTAAGTCTGTATTTACAACATTTAAATTAACTCCATATAGATTTAATAGTGCCTAGGATGTTTAAGGAATCACCCTTTCAACCTGGTTTGATGCCACAGTGGAATTGCACTTGTATAGCTGAAGGGATTTAAACAGACTGTAATTGGACTGTTCCATTGTTTATACATGTTTTTGGCTTTGTTTTGTCTTATTACCTTTTTCGGAAGTAAATTCTCCAGGGAGTTTTTTACCACTTCAGTCTCAGTTCGTGACTACCCCTGACTCTGGATTTGTACCTCAACTCTAAGCTGTAGTATAAAAGTACATTTAAAACCCGATGTTCTGCAATGTTGAGACACTGATTAGTTTTGACTTCTCAAATGGAAGGTGCTTGCTAGGTTGTGATCTTTTCAGAGTGAGGAGTCCCTGATGTATCTATACTCTTACATTTTTGCCTTTGCCACCAAGTTTATTATAACTGAAGCTGTTGCACACAATCAGGTGTTAAGCCGGATTGTGTCGATGGTTGGCTGTTAAGCAGCGGTGCTTGTGTGGGATTAACAGCAGTCCTTACAGTGAGAAAGTATATTCTGTTCTGATTTGATTGTTGATAAAACATGTACCTCAGGCGAATGAATGCATAGATGTTGTTTGTGCCTCAAACGTATAGCTAAGAATAAATGCTATCAACAAGTGTACATAAGTATCCAGAGGGCGTCAAACAGTTAATGTAATCAAAAACAAGAAATGCTGGAATCACTCAGCAGGTCTGGCAGCATCTGTGGAAAGAGAAGCAGAGTTAACGTTTCGGGTCAGTGACCCTGCTTCGGAACTGACTCAGTCAGTTCCGAAGAAGGGTCACTGACCCGAAACGTTAACTCTGCTTCTCTTTCCACAGATGCTGCCAGACCTGCTGAGTGATTCCAGCATTTCTTGTTTTTGTTTCAGATTTCCAGCATCTGCAGTATTTTGCTTTTATTTTAAGTTAATGTAATCAGCCTTTTGTGTTGTTTATAATCTAATGTTTTGGCTTGTGTTACCTTGTTAGAAGTAATTTAAAGGGAAAAGTTAATGAGTCGGTGCAGCTGCTATTCATAGATGACATCAAATGAGGCAGTGTTGAATCAACAGTGGATATGACATGAAATAAAAACATATTTTGAATGGAACAATACAAAGTTACTCGGCAACACTTTTTCCTCTTCAGCCCCCAAAGTTAAACAAGGTTATGAAATAAACTATTTCATACTGTATGCTGCCAAATTCTATACAGAGGTAAAAGTTGGATCAGAAATGAAAATCTGTGTCAAAGGCTGGAACAGCTGAGATGAGATTAAATAAAGATCAGCCATGGCAGTGGAAACAATAATGAAATTGGATTAGTTGTAAGCACATCTGGAAAGCACTTTTTTAGGAGGTCATGGTGTGTAGGTGGCGGAGTTTGTGCATGTATATTCAGTAGAAACCGAAAATAGTTGGTTTAGACATGATTCTCCCTGTGTAACAAAATGAAAAGTCTGTTTGTTTATCAAGATTGTGCTTGTGACTTCATTACAAATGGTTTACAAATCTCCCTCGTTGTATTTGCCAGAAAAATCTAAATGGGCTGTTTTGAGGACTGGTTTAAGATGATCTAAAAATGGTAGAAATTGAGTTGAAAGTTTGATCAAGATAGGTGTGTCCATTTCTGGGTTTTTTGTGTGTCCTTTTGAAACGGTGTCACATCTCTGCCCTGCATCTGAGGTTGAGTCCTGATTGCAAATATAGGAAATATGAGGGGTAGAAAATATCTAAATAGGCCTGCAGCACAATGGTGTGGGAGTAAGTTATACAGTTTTTTTTTACTTAAAGCGTTTTTCATGTTTTGAATTCTACTTTTTAAGTTTGTACTTTTAAGGTACTCCATGAACTTAACTGATACTCAAAGTTCCTGTAACACTCGTACATTTGAATTTTCTTTATGATCCAGGTGTGTGCACCTGTAATGTGTGTCCAGGTTTCTCTCTCTCTCTCTCTCTGTCTCGTTTTTCTTCTGATCTAATTTAGTTATGACCCACTTTGGGCAAGTGACCTACTCCTAGCATGATTCATCAGTTTTTCTCTCCAGAGAGATGTGCTTAATGCAATAAGATTATGACTGGGCTACGATTATACATTAACTGTGCCTTACCACCCCGTGGTGCATTCAAGTGGCTGTTTCTCTATCTTGTTATCTTGTAACATTTGTATTTTATGTCTGTATTTCCCCATTATCTTGAGTGACAAATCGCCATTAACCAACAAAGTTGTCGGCAATTTCTCCCAGGCTTCTGTCAGTGTTGCTGGGGCTGAGTAACTTTGCCTGCTTGCTTCCTCTTGTGGGGATGTTATGGTTTATATTTGGTATTTTCCAATGTTTGTATGAGAGAAACTTGACTTTAAGGAATCCTAAATGGAACTTCTAATATGCTGTCACCACACTTGTCATGGTGTGGTTTTAATAATTCTCAGAAATCCTTCTTGCTTTTGAGTTTGTTATTATGTAATTTGTATTTCTTATTTTGAAAAGTGCATATTTTCAAGAGAAATGGGTGACACAGGTAATTAGCAAAATGCCTTTCATTTCTGGGATCTGGATTCAGTAGGAGTCTGTCGGGGTTCTATGTTGAAGTCCCTTGTGAACAATGGGTTACCAGACAAAATTGAGTTGGAACTAAATTAGCAATTTTGCTGAGACTACAATGCCCATTATGGGGAACATGATCATACTGCAGCATTATAGGGTGCTCTTCCAGGAGTAGAGTACAGGTAGCTTTATTTTGCACCTTTACTTTGCTGTACATGGCTTGGGTGTTCTTGATGTGGAAATTGGGGAGCATTAAATTATTTGCCTGCTTCAGTGCAAAGGTTCACCAAATAAATTAAAAATGCAGTTTCCAAGCTACAGTATTCCTTCGTAGGTTTGGTACACACACTAGTGCGCCTATTGCCTCAAGATATTTTCTCACAAAGGCTTGAAATATGTTTCACCCAGAGGAATACATTTCTGTAAAAATCTGTTATTTGAAGAATTTGGAGTCAAAATCAATCTGTTACTTCCTTTTATGACATCAATATTCTGTTTTAATTTGGAGTTTTATACTGATTTCTTGTACTCTAGTTCTATTTTAGAATGTATCTAATTTTCAAATGTTTACCGTGACCTCATGCTGATAATTCTCAAGTGAGATGCTGTTAAACCCATGATTTTACATTTTTAACTTCATTTCCCACACATTCAATAGAATGTGCAAATTTTATTTGATGTTTGTATCTTGCATGTTATAATTGTCCAAATTGAAATGTAGACAACAATTTACAAGTGAACCTGTTAGAAAATGAACCTCATTTTATTAATTAAATGTATTCTCCATTCTCCTTTCATGCTTTCAATATTTTAATTAAGCACACTTTTATAAATGAAAATGCATAAAACTACAAAAAGTTCTAAGGGTTCATTTACAAGTCTTTGAGCTTGGAGTGTTGCAGTTTGCATTCATGGAATGTATTTGGGTACAGTAAATGATAGAGGAGAAAAAACATTTTTAATAAATATGTACACTTTTTTTGCAATGCTTGTAACGGTAAACAAGTACAGCCCAAAGATACTTCAAAGACAAATTGTGTAAGAAATGCAGCAAAATGAGTTAAACACAAACAAATGTTGTACAAGTGTGTTGCTGCCTTATTGAGTAAACAGTACACTTCACAAATCCTTATCTGATTTGCAGGTTCTGGCCTGGTTTGAAGAAGGTGAAGAAACTGTAACTGCCTTTGTGGAACCTTTTGTAATATTATTAATTCTAATAGCAAATGCTATTGTGGGAGTTTGGCAGGTAAGTTATCTTTTGTCATGGATATATTTGGGTATATTTAGCATTGCATTTTAATTAAATTTACTTCATGCAATAAAGCCATTGAGAAGGGTCCATACATTGTGAGGTTTTAACTTCTATGAGCGTATGGTTATATAAAATCAGAGTGGCTCCACTTTTTCCATTCCTGCTCCTCCCATTAAAATTGGTATGTGCATTGCCATCTGGAGGGTCAACTTGAGAGTAGAGATAGTGTTGATATTGACCAATCACTTTTGAGGTTAAAAAAAACTATTGTACATAAAACAACTTGATTTTTCCACTTTGAGGCATTTTCATAATTCTTTTAAAATTATTTTGCTAACTTTATAAACTAGGTTCTATAATTGTGCACAATTGAGTCATTTTTGGTTTCCCGACCTTGCAGTAATTATTGCTTGAAGGGTGGGGAGTGGGGCATACTGATAGAATTAGAGCTAGATCAGTTAGGAGTGAAATCAGGAAGCATTTTTTCATAGTACTAGAAATCTTTCTGTCCCTCAAAGGCAGTGGATGGTGGTTCCATTGGAATCAATTGGCATAGAATTAGGCTAAGAGGTTTAAAAGGGATTCAAGGGAATGTTTTTCACCTAGAGGGTGGTGGGGATCAGGAACTCGCTGCCTGAAAGGGTAGTAGAGACAGAAATCCTCTTAACATTAAAAAGTTGGATATGCACTTGAAGTGCCATAACTTACAAGCCTATGGACCATGAGCTGGAAAGTGAGATTAGGCTGGATGGCTACTTGCCAGGTGGTGGGGACATGATGGGCTGAATGGCCTCCTTCCATGCTGTAAATTTCTATGATTCTAATTTTGAAGACTGAAATTGATGGATTTTTGTTGGTAAGGGTATCGAGGGATATGGAGAAAAGGCAGGTAAATGGAGTTAATGTACAAAATAACCATGATCGAATTGAATGACAACGCAGAGCTGAATGGCCTACTCCTGTTCCTATTATGCTGAGGAAATGGAAGATACTTAACAGTGTTTTGTAAATAATATGGGACAAAGAGCATTGTTACTAAGATGTTGGTTCCAGGTTTATTCGACAGTGAGACGTAGTTGAACTATTGTATTTTGAGTATTCCTCAAGTTCATGACTGAAGAATGGCAGGCAGTTCATTTGGTAGTCCATCTATTTTCCTCAAGGAGAATGGTTGCAGAGCAGAATTTCTATCTCCAGTTGTATTTCCAGTGCTACATTTTTTGAGAGTTCAAGTTCAAGCAGAATTTTGTTTCTTTTTCATTCACTTTTTTTTTGTTTATCCTCCTCTCCTAACTGTTGTCCTAACTCTTGAACGGAGAAGAGTATTGCAGGGTAATATGAGGCATGATGGGTACAATTAGTCCTCATCCGGTTCAGTTTTGAAAACACTTTTTTGCTAGCGTGGGTGAGGGCAGATTGCAAAACATGAACAGAAATTTGTGGTGACTTCATCAGAATTGGTGAGAGTTTTAATCTTGCAGATCAAGTTCCACCACTTCTCTACGCATATCTCTTCAGAATGTCTGTTCGCTTATGAACAAGGTCTTTATCATCTGTTAATTTATTGTGGATGGCTGCATCAATGTCATGGCCTTAACTGAAACCCGGCTGAGGGGTGATGACACCTTGCCACTTAATGGAGCCTCCCTGCCTGGTTACATCTTCCACCATTTGCCCCACCAAGACTGTCACTGTGGCTGTGTGGCGCTTATCACCAGATCACACCGCCTAATCCACCTGCTCCTCTGACACTTTATCCTCCTTTGAGCATCTCACCTTGTTCCACCCCTCTTGTCTCCCTTTTAAAAAATCATTGATCTTTACCGCCCTCCCAATTACAATAAAAATTTTATCACCAAGATATTGTCACTGCTTTCCTCTCTCATCCTCAGTGATTTCAACCTCTATCGCAACTCGCATTGTTCTTTCTCTTCTGAGTTCACTGCCCTCTTAACTTCCCTAAATCTCCCCCTGCATGTAAACTCCCCAACCCATATTCATGGTTACCCCCTCAACCTTGCCATCTCACATCTTGCTGGTCCCATCGTATCAATTACAGGTAAGGTTATCTCTGATCATTTGTATCACTCACCATTCACATCCCCCTTCCACCTCCAACCTGACCTCATTCTGTAATTATCCCTGGGGGAGAAACTATCTATCCCCCAGTTCACTTAAAACTGCACTTTCAAGATCTCAACTATCTAGTTTTTGGCCCTCACAACGTTTCTGCAGCTACTGATTTGCTCAACTACACCCTCACCTTCATGTTCGATGCCCTTGTCTCCAATAAAAAGATCAGTCTCTCTCACCCTGGCTGTTCCCCTGGTACGGCTCTCATCTCTGTTCCTTCAAGTCCAAGTGACGCATACTTGAAAGGATATGGTGGACAACTGATTTAGCCATCTACTGACAGATTTGGCTGGACCATATAAAACACTATCTGGTCCTGCTGTCGTTTGATAAAACTGCTCACTGTTCCAGGATCATTTTGGAATGCAAAGATAGCGTCTGCGTCTGTGAAATCTGCTATCATCAGCCCTCTCCTCAAAAAGAAACACTTGACCCCACTGCCCTTGCAAACTACTGTCCCATCTCCAACCTCCCTTTCCTCTCCAAAGCCCTTGAAAATGTTATCCCCTCCCAAATACATACCCATCTTTCCTGGAACTCCATGCTTGACTCCCTGGAATCAGATATCTGCTCCTGCCACTGTACTGAAACAGCTCTTGTCAAAGTCACTAATGGCATCCTATGTGACTGTGACAAAGATAAACTTTCCCTCCTCGTCCCTGTCAACCTGTCCGTTGTCTTTGACATGGTTGACCATGCTATTCTCCTCTGATGCCTCTGCATTGTCCAGTTGGGTGGGACTGCTCTCACCTAGTTCCATTCTTACCTACCTAATTGTAGCCGGAATATCACTTGCAATGATTTCCCTTCCTGCTCCTGCACCGTTAACTGTGGTGTCCCCCAGCATCTATCCTTGGCCCCCTCCCAAGCCCCTATTTCTCATTTACTGCCCCTCAGTGACATCATCCGAAAGCACAGTGTAAGTTTTCACATGCACGCTGACACCATTCAGCTCTACCTCACCGTCTGTCAACGACTCCATTTTTGCTAAATTATCAGCCTGCTTATCTGGCATCCAGAACTGGATGAGCAGAAATTTCCTCCAATTAAATATTGGGAAGGCTGAAGCCATTGTTTTCAGTCCCTGCTCCAAACTCCGTTCCCTAGCTACTGACTCCCTCCCTCTCCCTGGCAACAGTCTGAGATTAAACCAGTCTGTTTGCAACCTTGGTGTCCTATTTGATCCTGAGATGAGCTTCCTACCTCTCATTCATGCCATCACCAAGATTGCCTATTTCCACCTCCATAACTTCGCCCCTATCTCTGTTCATCTGCTGCTGACACCCTCATTCATGCCTTTACCTCTAGACTTGACTATTCCAATGTACTCCTGGCTGGTGTCTCACATTCTACTCTCCGTAAACTTGAGGTCGTCCAAAACTCTGCTGCCCATGTCTTGCACTAAGCCACGTTCCCCTATTACCCCTGTGCTCACTGACCTGCATAGGATCCTGGTCAAGCAACTTCTTGATTTTAAAATTCTCATCCTTGTTTTCAAATCCCTCCATGGCCTCGCCCCTTCCTATCTTTGTAATGTCCTCTAGTCCCACAACCCTCTGAGATATCTGCGCTCCTCCAACTCTGGCCTCTTATGCATCCCTGATTTTAATTGCTCCATCATTGATGACTGTGCCTTCAGTTGCCTAGGCCCTAAACTCTGGAATGCCCTCCCTTCACCTCTTTGCTTCATTTTCCTCCTTTTAAGGCACTCCTTAAAACCTACCTCTTTTACCAAGCTTTTGGTCATCTGACCTAATATTTCCTTTTGTGGCTTGATGCCATATTTATTTTATAATGCTCCAGTAAAGCACCTTGGGACATTTTATGATAAAAGGTGTTATATAAATGTTTTTTTTAGCTCTAAGGTTGTTCATGTATAAATTGCAAAGTTCAGATACTTTAGCTAATGTAAGTGCTCTTGTTTGTAATAACCTTACTAATGTTATATGAAAAAAGTTGAACCCCCCCCCCCCCCACCCAAGGCCAATTCAGTGAAAAAGGTACTACAAAATTCCTGTCCAAATCACTGAAGGTGATCTAAGCAAGTTCCATGAGGCATATTGCCCATTACCCACCTACCATGTGCTAACCTCAACTGTAAACTCATTCCAGAAACTTGTTCCAAAGGTCAGTGACCCTCTGAAATGCAAATAACTTGTCTAGCCTAGTTCTTGACTTGCATCACTTACCTGCATAAGTTCAAAAATGGAGAAGTCAGGAAGTTTATAGGCCAATTGTTTTGCCTCAATTGCTGGAAAACATTTGGAGTTCACAACATGGTTTGAAACTGGTGAACATTTATGAAGGCAGGAACAGTTGAAATGAATTTGTAAATGGTGAATTATATTTGACTAATTTTAACTTTAAGTGAATCTGTGTGCACTTGATTAGAATGTGGTGGATGCTGTATATTTTGCATTTTCAGAAAATGTTTTTGATGAGACTTATTACACAAATTGAGGCATGTTGTAGCTGCGTGGCCAAGGGCCAGAAAGTAAATAATGAGGATAGATTGGCATTTGTTAAGATTAATGGGGCGTAGATAGTGATGTGCCTCAGGGATCTATCCTCTGATGAGGTTTTTTTTCCATTTATATGCAGGTTGTTGGAAGGGGGAGTGTTTTTATCACATGGACATTGAGGCAGAGACTACAATTTATTTTAAAGGAATTGGAAAGAAAAGAAGATAAAGCTGTTGGGGAAAGGGAAGAGATATAAGAATAGACTAAGTAATTATGCAATGAGAAAGGGCTAATTAATCTTGTAAAAGAACCTTTAGGGATGAGTGACCATAATAAGATAGAATTTTATATTATGTTTGAAAGTAGAATTTTGCATTATGTTTGAAAGTGAAGTAGTTCAATCTGAAGCCAGGATGTTAAATTTGAGCAAAGGAAATTATGAAGGTATGAGGGGCAAATTGGCTGAGGTGGATTGGGAAAATACATTAAAAGGTATAACTGTACATAAGCAATGGATAGTCTTTAAAGAAATATTTATATAGTTTACAGCAACATTCCGTCAAGGCACAAAAACGCCAAAAGTAAAGGCAGTCAATCGTGGATAACTAAGTTAAGGATTGTATAAGATTAAAAGAAAAAGCCTGTAAAGTTGCCAAAAATAGTAGTAAATCTGAGGTTGGGAGGATTTTAGAATACAGCAAAGGAGGATGAAGAAACTGATAATGGGAGAATAGAATATGAATGTAAGCTAGCAAAAAATATAAAAATGGACTGTAAAAGCTTCTGCAAGTATGTAAAAAGGAAACATTTGGCTAAGACAAATGTGGGTCCATTACAGGCGCAGTCAGGAGAATTTATAATGGGGAATAGAGAAATGGCAGAGAAGCTAAATGAATACTTTGTGTCTGTCTTCACTGAGGAAGATGAAAAAAATCTCCCAGAATTAGAGATCCAAGGGATTAGGGCAATGAGGAATTGAAGGAAATTATTACTATTATTATTAAGAAGGCTGTATTGGAGAACTTAATGGGGCTGAAAGTTAATAAGTACCCAGGACCTGATATTCTACATCCCAGAGTGTTGAAAGAGGTAGCTATGGAGATAGTGGATGCATTGGTGATCATCTTCCAAAATTCTATAGATTCTGGAGCGGTTCCTGCAGATTGGAAGGTCGCAAATGTCACTCCACTATTTAAGAAGTGGGGGGAGAGAGAAAACAAGGAATTACAGACCGGTTAGCCTTTCATCAGTCTTCGGGAACATTTTAGAATTTATTCTAAAGGATGTGATAAATGGACACTTGGATAATAATGATCTGATTGGGCATAGTCAATATTTGATTTATTAATGGGAAAGCATGTTTGACAAACCTGTTGGAGTTTTTTTGAGGTTGTTACTAACAGAATTGATAAAGGGGAGTATCCTTGGAAATAGTGTCCCTGGTTCTAGACTCCCTAACCAGGGGAAACATCTTACCTGCATCTACCCTGTCTACCCCTTTAAGTATTTTGCAGGTTTCAATGAGATCACCTCTCATTCTTTGAAACTCTCTGGAGAATACAGGCTCACTTTGATTTTCAGAAGGCTTTTGATAAAGTCCCCCACAGGAGGTCAGTTAGCAAAATTAAAGCACATGGGATAGGAGGTAATATACTGGTATGGATTAAGGATTGGTTAACAAGCAGAAAGCAGGGAGTAGGAATAAACGGGTCATTCTCACGTTGGCAGGCTGTGACTAGTGGGGTATCACAGAAATCTGTGCTTTGGCCCCAGCTGTTCACAAAATATATCAATGATTTGGATGTGGGGACCAAATGGTTCCATTTGTGTCCAACTTGTTTCCAATTTCACAGATGACACAAAACTAGGTGGGAATGTGTTGTGAGGAAGATACAAAGTGACTTCAAGGGGATTTGGACAGACTTAGTGAGTGGACAAGAATGTGGCAGATGGAATATAATGTGGCAAAATGTGAGGTTATCCATTTTGGTAGCAATAGATGTGCAGAGTATTTCTTAAATGGTAAGAGATTAGAAAGTGCAGATGTACAAAGGGATCTGGGTGTCCTTGTCGATAAGTCACTGAAAGCTAACATGCAGGTGCAGCAAGCAACTAGGAAGGCTAATGGTATGCTAGCCTTTATCGCAAGAGGATTTGAGTACAGGAGTAGTGAAGTTTTGCTTCAATTGTATAGAACCTTGGTTCAACCGCACTTGGAGAACTGTGTGCAGTTTTGGTCCCCTTGCTTTGGGAAGGGTATTATTGCAATGAAGGTTCACCAGACTTGTTCCGGGATGGAGATTGTGGAAACTGGGCCTGTATTGTCTAGAGTTTCGAAGAATGAGAGGTGATCTCATTGAAACCTACAAAATACTTAGTGATAGATAGGGTAGATGCAGGTAAGATGTTTCCCCTGATTGGGGAGTCTAGAACCAGGGGACACAATTTCAAAATAAGGGGGAAGCCACTTAGGACCGAGATGAGGAGAAATTTCTTCAGAGGATTGTGAATCTTTGGAATTCTCTACCCCACAGGGCTATGGAAGCTCAGTCATTGGGTATGTTTGAAGCAGAGATTGACAGATTTCTAAATGACATAAGGTGATATGAGGATAGTGTGAGGAAAAAGGCGTTGAAGTGGATGATCAGCCATGACTGTATTGAATGGCGAGGCAGGCTTGATGGGGTGAATGGCCTACTCCTGCTCCTATTTCCTAACTAGCTATGCTGAAGAACTGTGGCATGAGCTGAATGGCAGTCCTCTATACTGTAACTTTTATGTATCTGTGGAAAAAGTGGATCTTCAGCATTCAGCTGAGATCTTGCAGCATATATTATCTTGTTGGTTTTCCTAAGGGATTGGAGCAATTATATATCTGCATAATTTTTTTTTTTTAAGAAACCTTGCTCCTGAAGTTTAAGCAGGTAATAACAGATCTCGCAGTCATAACCTAAATTGGAGCACATGTAAGTTTTATATGATGGCTATTAAGCAAGAGTCCATGCACATTACTAAAACAAATTGAGGTGTATCAATCTGGATAACAAATCAACATTTTTTTGTGAATTGGCAGGTTCAGTTCAACCTTTCAAATTGTTTACAATCTGAAATTAATATTTGTTTAATGACCTGATTTAAGCAAATGCGAATACATGGTTCAGTGCAGAACACTCAGATTTGCTTTGAGAAAAGGCAATAATCTATGTTTGAAGTGGCTCATTTCTCTCAAAGTAGATTATTATTGACAAAAGGATGGGTTTACTGTTAACAATATACCATTGAATTTAGTTTGATTGGCACTGGTATTGCTGCTGACACTCTGCCATTGTGCTATATTAGGGTATTCTTTCACAGGATCTGCCATGTGACCCCCATCAGCTGGGAGAATAGATATAATTCTAAACCAAATTTCTGGCTCAGATTTAAGTAGATGATTTTGTTGAACAGAAAGCATACAAATTCACTGGTATTTTGCGACAAGAGGCTTTCAAGTGGTTGCTATGGTTAGCTGTTGCGTTGAAAGTGATTACTTAATTATGAAATGTGGAAATATGACTTATTTTTGTGCTCAAACATTTAACTGTTACACCACTAGCTTTTTTTTTATTACTAAATTCATAGGAATAAGGGTAAGTCATTTGTCCCTTGAGTTTGTTTTAATGTTACTGAGCACCTGACTTTTTTTCTGCAGCAATGTTTCTTGTCTTCTGTGTTGGTTTTGTTGCAGTAAATTTATAATAAGTCTGACCATTCAAGTAATAGCATAGACTTTTTTTTTTGGTGTGCTGTATGCTGAAGTCAGGTACCAAAATATACCTCACTCACTCTAACCTGTCTCCCCCTGAACTTGCTGCACTCTGTTCTCTCCGGTCTAACCCAAACATTGTGATCAAACCTGCAGACAAAGGTGGTGCTGTTGTTGTCTGGTGTACTGACCTCTACTGTGCAGAGGCTGAGTGCCAACTCTCAGACACTTCTTCCTATCTCCCCCTGGACCATGACCCCACCACCGAACATCAGGCTACTGTCCACAGGACTGTCACTGATCTCATCTCCTTCGGCGATCTTCCTTCTACAGCTTCCAACCTCATAGTCCCGCAACCCCGGACAGCCCGCTTCTACCTCTTTCCTAGAATTCACAAACAGGACTGTCCTGGCAGATCCATCATTTTAGCCTGTTCCTGCCCCACTGAACTTATTTATTCCTATCTTGACTCTATCTTTTCTCTGATGGTCCAGTCTCTTCCCACCTACATCTGTGACTCTTCTGACACCCTATGTCATTTTGGCAATTTCCCGTTTCCTGGCCCTAACTGCCTCCTCTTCACTGTATGACTCTTTGACTATGGATGTCCAATCTCTGTACGCCTCCATCCCCCACCAGGATGGTTTGAGGGCTCTCCGCTTCTTCCTTGAACAGAGGCCCAACCAGTCCCCATCCGCCACCACCCTCCTCCGCTTGGCTGAACATGTTCTCCCATTGAACAACTTCTCCTTCAACTCCACTCATTTTCCTTCAGGTATAAAAGGTGTTGCTCTGGGTACCCACATGGGTCCTAGTTATGCCTATCTTTTTGTGGGATATGTCGAACATTCCTTATTTCAGGCCCCCTCCCCCAACTCTCTTCTGGGTACATTGATGACTGTATCGGTGCCATTTCCTGCTCCCACCCCGAACTGGAAAATTTTATGAACTTTACTTCCAATTTCCACCCTTCTCTCACCTTTACATGGTCCATCTCTGTCACTTCCCTTCTTTGACTTCTCTGGGGATAGGATGTCCACTAATATTCATTATAAGCTCACTGACTCCCACAGCTACCTTGACTACACTTCTTCACACCTTGCCTCCTGTAAGGACTCCATTCTATTCTCCCAGTTTCTCCGTCTCCGATGCATCTGCTCTGATGTAACCTTCCACAACAGCGCCTCTGATGCGTCTTCTTTTTCCCTCAACCAAGGATACCCCCCCACTGGTTGACGGGGCTGTCATCTGTGTCTGGCCCATGTCCCACATTTCTGCCCTCACTCCCAGAACTGCGACAGGGTTCCCCTTGTCCTCACTTTCCACCCCAGCAGCCTCCACATCTGGAGGATCATCCTCTGTCACTTCCGCCACCTCCAGTGTGCTGCCACTACCAAACACATCTTCCCCCTCCCCTGTCAGCATTCCGAAGGGATCGTTCCCTCCGTGACACCCTGTTCCATTCCTCCATTACCTCAACACCTCGTCCCCTTCCCACGGCACCTTCCCATGCAATCGCAGGAGGTTTTTTGCTGAACGCTTCCGCTCAGTCCGAAAGCATGACCCCGAGCTTCTGGTTGCTTGCTATTTCAACACTTGCCCCCCTGCTCTCATGCCAATATTTCTGTCTTTGGCCTGCTCTAGTGTTCCAGTGAACATCAACGCAAGCTGGAGGAGCAGCACCTGATCTTTCGATTAGGCACTCTACAGCCTTGCGGACTGAACTTTGAGTTCAATAACTTCAGAACATGACTGGCCTTTTAAAAATATTTTTTAAACCATGTGCCTGCTTTTCATGTAGTCAGAGCTGCTCATTATTCCGCTATTAGCACTCTGTCTTTCACCACAAGCATTAACACACGCTTTGCCTTTGTCCCAGGACAGCTTTGTTAGTTAATCACCCTCTGCCCTATGAAACACCTTACCTTTTTGTTCTTTCCCCAACCCCCCCCTTCGCTTCACTTGCTTAAAACCTAATTCTTTTCTAACCTTTGCCTGTTCTGATAAAAGGTCATGGACCTGAAACATTCACACTGCTTCTTTCTCCACAGATGCTGCCAGACCTGCTGAGTATTTCCAGCACTTTCTGTTTTTGTTTCAGATTTCCAGCATCTGCAGTATTTTGTTTTTATTTACCAAAATATAATGCTGCCAAGTCTGGTAATGTGTCAATAAAGTATTGCAGGGGTCAAGAATATTCTTGACATCTCTTAGTGCAGACCTACTATACCAAATAACAATTAACACAGTGCATCAGTTGATCTCTGCTTTGAGATGGAGGGCTAGAAGAAGGGAACCTGTTCTTTCAGTTCAAACAATCATCCATTTTAACTCTGTTCACATCACCTTATTGTGCTTGTTTGAGGAATCTTATTTGTATTCACAGCAAGGCAGTCTTGATCTTTTTGACTGACCTTGTTTTATTTGTAGGGGTGGTGAGAAAAGGGTTAATAATGTGCTCTGACTAGCCAACTTCCATTCATGGCAGTTTGTGTATACTTTTGTAGACACTTTTATGATTTTTCTTTTAAAAGAAAAGTTTTTGGAATATATATTTTTTTTAAAAGTTGCCTCACTTAACGTGACTGGCACAGACTCCACTTTACAGTTAAATCCTTTCTATGGTGGAAAATTAGCCAGATAAAAGCACAGCATGTACAGGTGGAAAACCTTGCATAATCTAGCTGTTTAGTGGCATCAATGTGTTAATTGGTAGAAGTAGAATGCCAACATGTGCCCCTCACTTCTGCCCCTCTCTCACCACCACAACTTGCTGTCTCAGCTGAAGCTTGGCATAATAGATCTCTTAATGTGAGTTGTTGACGAGGCTTGAGTGTGAAATGTCATGTAACATTCCAAACGTTTGCGTACAGAATGCCTTTTCAAGTATCTGCTTGTTTGCAAGAGATAAAACAAAAGGCCATTTGGAAACTTTCCCTTTTGGGCATAACCAGTTTGCGGCAAATGCGTGGTGACTAAGCTGTCTTGCTTGCTTTTTTTCCTAAACTCCTTGCTCATTACAGATGGGCACTTCAGTAGAAAGTGAGTGGGATCAACTGCCTTTTACTCCTGTCTGCTCCCCATCCCAAGTCTGGGGATGTTTAGGCTATTTTAAAGTGCTCTATTTAACCTCTGCCCCTTCTCCCATCTGGGCTGGGCATGAACTAGATAAAGAAAAGAAACCTTCCTGGTCTACGTGACTCAGTCCTGTATAAATGGAGCAATTATTCATTGAGCAGCCACTTCAATTTTGTTTGTAATTATTTGATAACACCAGGGATTTCACTGCATAGTGAACGGAACAAATAGTTTGGAAATTAGAAATACCATTGCAATCCAACAGTTTTTTTAAAGTATAGCACAATTGTTTTACATTTTAATAAATTAAAAAAGAAGTTGCATTTATATAGCTCCTTTTCAGGATGTTCCGAAGTATTTTAAAGCCAATGAAGTGTTTTCATTGTTGTAATAAAGGAAAACAACAGTCAATTTGAGCACAACAGCATCCCACAAATAGCAATATAATAGAACCATAGAAAATTTACAGCACAAAAAGAGGCCATTCAGCCCATCATTTCTGTGTGGCTGAAAAAACTAGCCGCCCATCTAAGCCCACCTTCCAGCATCTGGTCCGTAGCCTTGCTGGTTACAGCACTTTAGGTGCAGTGCCAGGTACCTTTTTTTTAAAAAATGAGTTGAGGGTTACTGCCTCCACTGCCAATCTGGGCAGTGAATTCCAGACATTCACCACCTTCTGGGTGAAAAAGTTTTTCCTCATGTCCCCTCTAATTCTTCTACCAATCACCTTAAATCTGTGTCCCCTGGTAATTGACCTCTCCGCTAGGGAAAATGGGTCCTTCCTATCTACTCTATCTAGGCTTCTCTTAATTTTGTGAACCTCAATTAAGTCCCCACTCAGCCTCCTATGTTGTAACGAAAACAACCCGAGCATATCCAATGTTTCCTCATAGCTGCAATTTTCCAGCCCTGTCAACATTCTTGTAAATCTCCTCTGTACTCTCTCCAGAGCAATTATGTCCTTCCTGTTATGTGGTGACCAGAACTGTACGCAATACTCCAACTGTGGCCTAACCAGCATTTTATACAGTTCTAGCATTACATCCCTGTTTTTATATTCTATACCTTTTCCAATAAAGGAAAGCATTTCATTTGCCGCCTTCACCACTCTGTCTACCTGTCCTGCCACCTTCGGGGACCTGAGGGCATGTACTCCAAGGTCTCACTTCTACCCCCCTCAATATCCTCCTGTTTATTGTGTATTCCCTTGCTTTATTTGCCCTCCCCAAATGCATTACCTCACACTTCTCCGGATAAAATTCCATTTGCCACTTTTCCGCCCACTCAACCAAACCATTGATATCATTCTGGAGTTTACAGCTACCCTCTTCACTATAAACTACACAGCCAATTTTTGTCATCTGCAAATTTCCCAATCATGCCTCCCACATTTAAGTCCAAATCATTAATATATACCACAAACAGCAAGGGACCCAACACTAAGCCCTGTGGAACGCCACTGGAAACCGCTTTCCATTCGCAAAAACATCTGTCGACTACTACCATTTGTTTCCTGTCGGTCAATTTTGGAACCAACTCTCCACATCCCTTTGTATCCCATAGGCGTTTAATTTTCTGACCAGTCTGCCATGTGGGACCTTGTCAAATGCCTTACTAAAATCCATGTAGACAGCATTCACTGCACTACCCTCATCAATACTCCTTGTTACTTCCTCAAAAAATTCAATTAAGTTGGTAAGACACCACCTTCCCTTAACAAATCCATGCTGACCATTCCTCATTAATCCATGCCTTTCTAAGTGACAGTTAATCCTCTCTCTCAGAATTGATTCTAATAATTTACCCACCACTGAGGTCAGACTGACCAGCCTATAATTATTTGGCCTATCCCTTGCACCCTTTTTACACAATGGTACACCGTTTGCAGACCTCGAATCCTCCAGTACCTCGCCTGTATCTAGTGAGGATTTGAAGATGATCCTCAGAGCATCCGCTATTTCATCCCTGGCTTCTTTTGACACCATGGGATACAATCCATCTGGCCCTGGTGACTTATCCACTTTCAAGGATGTCAGACCCTCTAGTATTTCCTCTCATTATGCTTATCATATCTAATATTTCACACTCTTCCTGTTTAACTACAATGTCTGCATCATCCCTCTTCATTGTGAAGACAGAGACAAAGTACTCGTTAAGAACCCTGTCGACATCATCTGCATTCACAGATAAGTTCCCTTGTACATCTCTGATCGGCCCTACCCTTTCCTTAGTTATCCTCATGCGCTTAATGTACTGATAAAACATCTTTTGGGTTTTCCTTGATTTTACCTGCCAATATTTTTTTTCATGTTCTCTCTATGCTTTGCTACTATCCTTTTTTACTTAACCCCTGCACTTTTATACTCCTCAAGGCTTTCTAAAGTATTAAGGTTTTTGTGACTGTCATTAGCTTTCTTTTTCTGCTTTATCTTACCCTGTAAGCTTCTAGATAACCAGGGAGCTCTAGATTTGGCAGCACCACCCTTTTTCTTTGTGGGGACATGCCTACACTGTGCCCATAGAATCTCGCTTTTGAATGCCTCCCACTGGTTTGCCACAGATTTTCCTTCAAGTAGCTGTATGCAGTCTACTCCAAAATGTTCACCTACTGCTACTTCATTCATTTGCCCAGCTTCGTTTCCTAAGACTAAATCTAGAATTGTTCCCCCTCTTGTTGGGTTTGTTATGTGCTGGCTAAAAAAAAAAAGTTCTCTTTGTGCCCTTCACACTGTTTGTATCCCAATTAATATTGGGGTAGTTGAAATCCCCAACTATTATTGCCCTATTGTTTTGATAGTGACCAGATTTTTTTAAAAATGACTTTAGTTGAAGGATAAATAATACACCAGGGATAACTCTCCTTTGCTCTTTGAAACAGTGATATGGGATCTTTTATGCCTATCAAAGTGAGCAGAAGGAGCCTCTGTTTAATGTCTCATTCAGAAGATGGGTGAAAAACATTAAGAATAAACAAAGTTATTAAACTTTAGTGGAGTCAGAGTGAAATATAACATGTGCTAAGCAGATGACTGTCACATAAAGTACCAAGTCATGAAAGTTAATATTGATTTTGACAAATTAGGAATTTTTATAATCTGTTCCTATAAGTGCCAGTGCTTCAGTGGTCCTGAGAAATAACATGTCTTTAAGCCCTTTTTTGATAGAAAGTTAAACTTTGCCAGATGTGTTATTCTTAGATTCAACAGCATGTCATTTATACTTCTTGGCTATTTCCATACTCTGAAAAATTCTTGTAGTCTTCGCTTGTGATGATGGATGCTGCCAGTGATGTGTTTTGAGAAATGGGCTTCCGTGGTTATTTTTGTTGGCACTAGTCCTCATTGTAGAACTCCAAACATTGGCACCAAATCTTACTGGTTGTCTTTTGCAGAGAAACACTGTGTAGGAAATATCGGTGCAGCATGTACGGAAAATCTGTTGGCAAATTTTCTAAATCATGAACAACTTTTCTCCCCCCTGCCCTATCTGCTCTTTCAGGAAAGGAATGCAGAAAATGCTATTGAAGCCCTTAAAGAATATGAGCCTGAAATGGGGAAGGTTTATCGACAAGACAGAAAGAGTGTACAGAGGATCAAGGCCAGAGAGCTTGTCCCTGGAGATATAGTAGAAGTGGCAGGTAAGTGAAATTCAGTATATTGATGCATAGCCTGGTAACTTTCTCAAATGCTGACATTTGGTCTAATTGAACTGTATAAAATTCATACACCAGATAAGAGAGACCCATGTACCCTGAGCCACATGTATGTGATATTGACGTATGTTTGCACAGACTGACCAATATCAATCCTGCTGTAGTCAGATATTTGCATGTCTTGATTTGTGTCTACAGTTGTACACCTAACTGAATGTAAGTCTGTAACAGCGTATCCAGTCTTGCTATGTGCTGGTATGGTTTTGTGCAACTGTTCTCATAACTCATAAGATGGGAGACATGTTAAGTTGTGTAGATAAGAATAGGAAATTACAAAGAGCCATGGACAGTCTAAGTGAGTGGGAAAAATTGTGGCAGATAGAATTCATTGTGGAGAAGAGTGTGATCATCCACTGTGAATCTGATACAAATTGAGATTTTCTTACTGGCAAGGGGCTAGGAGCTGTGGCAGATCAAAGGGGAATTAGGTGTCAATGTGCACAAATCACCGAAAGCTAGTGCACAGGTACAAAAACTCTGAAGTAATGGCTAATGGAATACTAAATGAGGAAGCTTCAAATAATAGAGTCTTGGTCAGATCCTATCAAGGATACCCTTCAGTTGTAAACACGAATCATTAGGAACCTTGGCTTTGGGTAGCACAGATTCACCGGAATGATACTGGGGTTTAAAGGATTAAATTAGGAGGACAGGTTGCATAGACTTGGTTTGTGTTCCTTCTGGTTTAAAGGTGATCTAATTGAGTTCTTTTAAAATGTGAAAGGGATTCAATTGGGTAGGTACTTTGTGGGGAATCCAGAATAAGGGGACGTAGTCTTAAAATTGGAGCTCAGTCATTGAAGAATGAAATCAAGAAATGCTTTTACACAAAAGGGCACTGGACATCTTCAACTTATTTTCTCGCAAAAGATGCTGGGTCAGTTGGAATTTTCAAGACTGAGGTCGATAGATTTTTAAGGTGTTGAGGGATATGGAGCAAAGGCAGATAAAGCTGAGCTGCATATCAGCCATGATCCAATTAAATGGCAGAGCAGACGCGCGAGGCTGAATGGTCAGTGCCTAATCTTATGGTTCCTATTTAGATGTAAATGTGATTTCTGCTGGGATGTCTCCATGAATAGTTGGGAATTGGAATGCGAGAAACAAAATGTTACAAAAAATTGACCGACATATCTGTTTGGAATGTTTGTACCCTGGACACTACCAAGTATTCAGAAGTTATATTTGTTGTCAAAATTGGCCCCCAAAACCCCCACTGTAGGTTACAGAACAGTTTAGCAGCTATATTACATAATCTGGCACACTGATCAGCTTGCTGTTGCTATATTCTTTATCAATGAGGCTAAAGTGTGACTTTAGCAGGCAAAACT
Source organism: Heterodontus francisci (assembly GCF_036365525.1). Classification (NCBI taxonomy): domain Eukaryota; kingdom Metazoa; phylum Chordata; class Chondrichthyes; order Heterodontiformes; family Heterodontidae; genus Heterodontus; species Heterodontus francisci. Next base: position 31,378,356 of record NC_090393.1, on the reverse strand, counting down.
GCTTCGAAAAAAGGCATTGTGGCTGCTTTCTAGGATAAATAAGTCAAACTGAATGCTGCAGGCTAAGAGAAAATTATTTGATCAATACTGGTTTATTCTAAGAATGAACATCCTTGGTTGCAAGCTTAAAACTTGGAGCTATAATTTTTGGTTTTCAGCTAGCTGAAATTGGGGAGGTGGGGGGAGAAGGAGAGTTGCCACAAATCTTTCAAAATGCTGAACTGTGTGTGTGTGTGTGTTTATTTTATTATAGACCAGTGTGGAAAAGAGAAGCTGTGTAGATGATATTGAGAATATTTAAATTGCACCTAATGGAATTTTTTTCCCACTAGGGAATCAATTTTCATTTGCCCTCCATCATTTATCCTTTGATGTAATAGAACTGTGCAAATACTTTGCTTGATTAGAGGACATTAGGGTATTGGTATTCAGTGTGTTCTTTATCGTGTATGTGATGAGAATAATGTGGTTAGAAACTGAAATGTACAAGTGATAGTCAGTGAGTAGGAGGGGAAGAATAAACTGAACTTAAAACAAAGATTTGAGGAAACATTTGAGAGCACAAAAATAAGACGTAACTGTGTTTTAAGTTGGTTAATTCATTGTATTTGCTCTCTGCCTCAATTTAGCTTCTATATTCTTCAAAATTGATCCAAGCTATTATCTTTGGGCTTCGTAAGAAATCAAAGAATGATTGTGAACACGATTATTGAGTTATTTTGAAGAAATGGAAATTTACAGTCTTTCCCTATTGACAGATTGAGAAGGAGCAGACTGTGTTGGCATATATGCTAATGCAGCAGGATAAAAATACGATCAAAAGAATTGTAGCAGAATGGGAGCATCATTTAGTTTGTGATCCCAAATTCAGAATAGTTATTAGTTTAAGTATCTGTCTTTGTAAAGTACTTGCAGAATGTTGAATTGATATTGATAAGTTTCACCCTAAAGGGTCCCAATTTAGGTTGGAGAATTGAGGCTAATCTCTATTTCCTAGTTACTGTACTTCAACGTTTTTAAGTATCTTTTCCTCCTAGTTTCCCCCTCCCCCTTTATTCTCTTTGGGTCTTTCCAGGCCCCCATGGCTAGGCAGTCAAACTCTCTGCTTTACCTTCCAGGAGAGAGAGAATCTTCCTCTGCTTGATGCTTCTTATAGTGGTGGAGCTAGCATAGGAGACTAGAGCCAATTGTGGATCAAAGGTCCCTGTCTTGAATTTGTACTGTTAATGGCGCATAAAACAGGACAAAAAAGCTGAAGAAAATATAAGGCAAAAAGAAGTGACAAGCACCTGTGAAACAAAAAACTGGGAATTTCTGTGCCATATTGACTTTATGGTTTTTGAGGAGACACCTGCCCTCCTCGTCCCTAACCTGCACTTTTAGACAGAGAGCTGCATGCTTTTGTTTTCTTGTCGTGCTTGATTTTGATTTTCATGGAATTATCTAGGTGAGCACAAGTTATACTTAATAAAGAAATGCCTAGGATCAAATTTAACCAGACTACGCAATTTCCCAAATGTGACTATCACTAGTTAAGCTGTTTGCTTTGCATCAGTGTTTGAAGCTTTTGAGTCATGGTTCTGTGACATGACTGTTTGTACCATTTGTTTGATCGAATTGTACTCTGACCAGGTGAATTCTAGGTATGCTTAGTGGAAACTTGGTGTATCACCTGATAAACTAGATCCTGCCCTTTCTCCCCCTGCAGTAAGTGAATTTTCTTTCAACTGTGCAGAGAATGAAGCAGTTAAATTCCCTCCATTTTCTGTTTCATCTTGCCCCACCTGATGGATTTATAGGGATGGAATAAAGACTGATGAGCTTATAATTTAAAACCAGCTTCTGTTTTGAGGCACTGTTCAGAAGTCAAAAGCTCTGTGAATAATCAAGTAGATTTATATCAGCCGTGTTCCATTTTGATGTGTTTTTCTTGCAGTGTCTCTCAAGTGATTGATTTGGTTAAAGTTTCTACCTGCATGATGTTAGTACAAGTACAGCAGAAAAGATAAATGAGTACTGCAGTCTAGCTTACTTCTGTATCCTAGTGTATAGATACACAAGATAATGTAAAGTGTAACAATTTGCAACTATATAACCCCTTTAATAGTGAAACATCTCATGGTGCTTCACAGGAGCATAATCAAACAAAATTTGACACCAAGCCACATCATGAGATGTTTGGACAGCTGACCAAAAGCTTGAATAAGGAGGTTGGTTTTACAGAGCATCTTCAAGGAAGAGAGGCTGCGAGAGGCAGCAGGCTGAGCGGTTTAGGGAGGGAATTCCAGATTTTGATGATTTTGGCCTGACAAGGCCACTGGTCCATCTAACCTACCCTTCCAGATCTCTCATCTGTTTCCTTGCCTTGATTCTGTACCTAATATTTCCCTTCCTAATAAGTGAATCCAGTTCTTTTCAAAAACTGACTTTGTCCACAATCTTCAATGGTGATCTGTTCCACAGGTCTATCACCCAGTTACTAAAAAAAAAATTGCCTTAACTTCCCAATTCCTTTTGACACTCTTAACTGTAAATTGTGTCCCCTTAGTCAAATCATGCGACTGAACTTTTCTGGAACAACTTGTTCTATCAAACCCCTTCTCTCCAGTGAGTGAAATCCCAGGGTCGACAGTTTTTCTTCAGAGCCCAGTCCTCTAAACTCATTAATCTACCTCCTCTGGACTCCTCAAATAATTCTATATCTATCCTGTAATACAGAGAACAAAAACTAAATACCACACTCCAGAGGCAGCCTTACCCAAGTCCAGATACAACTTGAAGTATCTTTCGCATTGCATGTCACACACCATTAAACGTAGCAACATTTTATTTTGCTTTATTCATTGTGAACAGTGAACTGGTTTTTAATGACCTATCCAGTTTTAAAAAAACAATCTTCTATCCTGCTTTGTTGTCTTAAGCATGTTGCCATATAATATGCAATGCACATTCTGGCTTCTTCTACCCAATCTGACTTAAAACAACCTGTGTTGAACTCCATTTGCCACCTTGCCTCTACCCGTTGACCTATTCTGTCCAGATCCCTTTTGTGTTAATGCCACAAACAACATTTGTCACGACAGCAGCCTATGAGAATGCCCATCAGGTACAATTTTCATCAGATCTTTTCAAACTCCTTGTATGGTAATAATAGAATCTGCTGAGTGTTTGTTTAAGCTCAAGCAGCTGTTTCCCTTTTATGCATTCTAGAAAAAAAAACCCCCACTGTAAACAAACATTGCTCCAGCAATTGCAGTGCCGACAATAAACAGACCCAAACTGATCGATTAAAACCATCTCTACAGACGTAACTAATGTTTTTTCTATTATTTTAATACCTGCCTCTATGATGAGGATTTTACTACAGCATCTCAATTTGGAATAAATCTACTATGTCTTTTTAAAATAGTATTTAGTGGCTTATTCTAAACTCTTAATATGCTTGTATTTATGTTTGTGCCTTGGGCAGAGTAAGAAGAAAACTAACTGTGGAACCATTTATGTTGTATTTATCTGGTCTATCCTGGCATTTGGCTGACAGTCTCTTGGATTGAAAAAAAGTTAGGTTGCTCAAATATTTGTTATACTTTTGTGTCAGATAGATACAGCACTGAAACAGGCCCTTTGGCCCACAGAGTCTGTGCTGACCAACAACCACCCATTTATACTAATCCTACATTAATCCCATATTCCCTACCACATCCCCAAGATTCTCCTACAACCTACCTACCTACACTAGGGGCAATTTACAATGGCCAACTTACCTATCAACCTGCAAGTCTTTGGCTGTGGGAGGAAACCGGAGCACCCGGCAGAAACCCACGCGGTCACAGGGAGAACTCGCAAACTGCACAGGCAGTACCCGGCATTGAACCCGGGTCGCTGGAGGCTGCGGTGCTAACGACTGCGCCACTGTGCGCACTGTGTCCTTCCTGCAAATCTGACTTCATAACATTGTAAAGATTTATTTTATTTTTTAAAAAATTGTACAAGAATAATGTACACTTAAATATTTTTCCATTATTAGCATCCATAAGTGGAAAATTCTCTTTAGGGACAGTGGCACCATATATGCTGTCATTTTAAATTTAAATATATGCATATGTCTCCCTCCTGCATATAACTATGTATACTCTTGCTTTGTCTTAGGACATATCTTCCATTCCTTTCTCCTGACTTAAACAGCAGATTTAGTACAGCACCGAAAGAGGTCAGTCGGCCCACGAGCATTGGCTCCTTCGAAAAGCAATCCAGTTTGTCCCACTCCCCCTGATCTTTCCCCGTATTCCTGCAATTTTTTTCTCCCACAAGTATTTATTTCCTTTTGAAAGCTATTTTTGAATTGCTTTCCACCACCCCATCAGGCAGCGCATTCTAAATCTTAACCACTCGTTACATTGCAAAAAAGATCTTTGTTTTTTTTTCAAGGCTTTAATATTGATGTAGAAAAAGGTTTTGTGTATTTTCTGCTGAATTGGAAGGCTTATATAGTTTGTTCTTTCCCTAGCAGGGTTTGTTAGACTGTTTCTAGTTGACCAGTGTTTGGTCTTTGGTATTTGCTAGCAGCAGGATTTGTCAGATGTTTGTGATCCTGAATGACCTAATTAACTATTTTCACTACCTCTGATATTGTACAACTTCTTAAAGTTGTGAAGCTTCCTAGTTCATTTTGCCTAACATTTTCCCAGTTTCCAATATATGCAGTATGGTTGAAACATTCGCTCAGCTACAAGTCAGGCAGAAAATCTCAGTGCTCAAAGGAATAATGTTCCAAGGATTTACTGGCTGACTAACGTGCTTCACCCAACTTGGATATTTGGAGAGATGGCATTATATTTTTTGGGGGGATCTTGCAGCCACTTCCACATCTCAAAATTGGTAATCTTAATCACTTGCGGTCTAACGTTGACTGATACTTGTACCAGGATGTGTATTTGGGCGACTGACCATAAAAGTGGGATTATTGATCTCATGAACACAGATCCTGGTAGTAGCAGCTGCTTCTGCATTAAAGCCATTCAGGAATGTGGTCCCCTGGGTCTCGCCAGGGGAGCTTTGGCCAACATCTGACATTTATTATCCTCCCACACATGGCAAGAGGTTGTCTCTCAAAGACTCATGTATCAGGAAACTCCTGAGAATGTACTTCAAACCTGTGAAGATGCTTATTGCAACTTTTCAGATTAGAAAGCTGATTTTATCTAAATTGTTTCAGTGGCAGTTCCTGATGATTGGGGCATCATTATCTCTGTTTGCAGTAGTCTCCGCTTGATCCAACGTTTTCACTTCCCAGTCCACATCACACCTGTCTCCTCCATGTGTTCTTAATGCATTGCTGAAACAACTTCTGATGACGCAACTGTCTCCTTAGCCCAATGCTAATTTAAGTCAATAATAGCTTCCTTTTCTGTGGCACTGTTCCCTGCTCTTCAAAACTGCTGTGATCACTTTGCTGTCAAAAAGCTGATGCTTGAACCATCTGTTCTTTACAACTACCACCACTTCCTGAACCTCCTCTTCCCCTCGACAGAGGATTGTGTTACTGTCACACAGCTTTGTACTGGCCTTTCCCATTATTCCTTGGTTTGAGAGTCTCTCATCCAGTAAGAGAGTTTGTTCCTTTCCTCTGTGCACCCCCGTCCCTCCTATGGGGGGAAAAAAGTCAAGAGTGTAAACGTGTTATTAAATGCTGTTTTGAGGAACCACCAAGATGAATTATACCCCCTAAACTGGTGTCACTTGCTGCCAGAAAGGCATTTAACTTGGTTCATAGATAACACCAAAACAAAGCAACTGTCTCGAGCACCAGTTTCTCTGAAGCCCATTACAGTGATTCTTTTAAATTGCAACCCTGTCAGTGTCAGGACATCTAACTTAACTGCCTCAGCCAAAGTCTTCCATTGTCCATTCACCATCATTCCTTCCTGCTATTTCAGTTGTTCATCATGAATTTGGCACGCTGAAGACTACTGTTTTAATCTTGCCATGCAGGGTTTGATGCACCAGATGGCAACATTGAACCATCTTCATTTTATCAAGACCATTTCTGAGACTGAAGACCAATCTGACTGGTTGCCAGACTTGGGGCAGAATTTCGGGTTTTGTGTCCAGACCCCGAAATCTAGGTCAAATGGGGGACACTGTGGGAAACAGTCACCCAGCAAAGTTTTTCCCTCAATTAGCCAATTAGTGTCTAGTAGGAGGCCTTGCAGCTCGGAAGGAGCAGCAGCCTGCAGTTCAGATGAGCGAGAGGGAGAGAGAGAGAGAGAGGGCATCCCATCTTGAGGTGCCCTCTCTCCAACCTTTTAAACTTCAATTTAAAAAATGGACTCATCAGCAAGGCCACCACTGTGGAGGGGGAACTGTGACCGCAACTGTAAGAAGGCAGGCAGGGAGGGCCTCAGAGCTTGCCTGAGGCGATGCCCCACCCCCCTCCAATTCGTCTGCTGCCAGAGGCTGCCTCCAGGTAGCTAGCCTAGTCCACGATGTCTCTGGGTCCACAGGCTGACTGGAAAATTCCAGTTGGCGTCTGATGATGGACCTTAATTGACTACCACTGCTTGTGGGAGGTTAGCCCTTCTGACTCCCATTCGTCCTCCAGGAAAATGGCCCAGGGGCGGGATGGTGCTGGGAAAATGACATGCCAGCTGGTGCGTGAATTTTCGCGCCCACCCTCCTCTCTACTCTTCCCCCATATAGTGACGCAAATTCAGCCATAATGTCTCTGGAGGAAATACAGGAAAAGCAACCAATGCTAAACAACTTGTTAGTGAAGATCTCTCAGATCTCTCCCTTGTTCAATTGGCAATACTTTCAGATTAATTTCTCAACTAATTTAATGTGAGAATTGGGCTTCTGTTATAGCGGACTATCAGTTATAAGCCACAAAACACCTGACATATCTTTCATATTTACATTGGAATTTTTTTTTTAAATTGCTTAAAACTAGGTATGATGAGCTCATTGCTTTATGCTGTTCTGCAGTTGTGCATGTGATGTCTGAAAAATGTTACTCTAAGATGTACAGAGGTAGTACAGAATGGCACATAATGCATTCCAGTACAGAACGTTGTCAATGTTCGAATTCTTATTTAAAAATCTTGAACCACAGAAACAAGACTTTGTGGGCTGCAGGGCCTGTTTCTATGCTGTATGACTCTATGACTTGAGACATTTCACCACTCTTGTACACTAATTCGGCTTGCTATTGTGGATCTATTGTCTGACCCTAGTGGTGAAAATGAACATGTACAGCACTTTGTTGCCTCATTGTTTAAGCAGGTGTTAGTGTGGTGTGACATCCCTTGTCTTAGTGACTGTAGACAGCTTGTCCATGTAGGGAAATGGCATAGTACCCAGCAGCAGGGTGCATCTTTGGGTCTTGGATTCCAGGCAGCCATCCAACGACATTTGTGTGTCCTGGTGAATATCTTTGTCACCAGAGACATTGCCGGAAGCATTTGGCTAGTTGGGTTCATCTGTATGTCATTACAAGTAATTGAGAACTATGTGCTATCTTGGTAATTGACTGACAGAAAAGCGTACGAAAATAGCAGCAATTTATTGTTGCGTCAATGTAGATAATACCACGTTTGTGAAATTAAAATCAAATCAATGAGAAAAATTGATCAAATAGATGCAAGGGGATTATGTTGAAGGGGGAGGTGTTGAAAATATTGACAAATTGTGGAGGGTTTAGAAATCTTTACAGAAGTAAATCTGAATAACATGGAGTAGTTGCTTTCTGCTTTTGTATGCTCAATTAGATAGATTAAGCTTTGCCTTGATGAAAGAAGCAGATTTGGAACCTCATTGTTGGGATTCATAGAATACCTGACCTGTGCTTTCAAATAGATCTGATGCCTCAGCAGGGATTTATTTGTAGCACAATGAGTGCTAAACAAAATGTCAGCGTACTAAAATACAAAAATACTGCAACAGTTATGTAGGAGACTACATTTTCATGCACTGTATTCAAAGCTGAAGATGATATGGTGATGGCAGATCAATACTGTGAACTGCAAATTTCAATTTGGGAACAAAGTGCTGGAAATATTCAGGTCTGGCAGCATTAGTGGAGAGGGGAACGGAGTTGATAACCTGCAATGTTATCTCTGCTCTCTCCGCAGATGCTGCCAGACCTGCAGAGTATTTCCAGCACTTTGTTTTTATTTCTGATTTCCAGCATCTACAGTATTTTTCTTTTACTCAATTTGGAAACATTACTTTTGGAGAATTATTGAGTCAACAAAGATTGTTCCAGTATCCCTTGTGAATATTTCTTCAAACACCGAAACAATGGAGTGGGTTGACTGCACTTTATAACCACCAAAAATATTGGAATATTACATTTTAAATTCATTGTATTAATTCTTAGATTGATGAGGAATACATGTTTCCATTTCTCTATCTTCCTCGGCGTTTTCTTCAAATTGATCAATGTGCCTTTTTTAAAATTCAATTGCACCCCACCCTGGGCACTTTTACAACTGAAAATCCTTAAGCAACTTCTGTGGGTTTAATTAATGTAAAGGCATTTAATTAGAGCCTTGATCTTCAGTCACGTGGTAGTGCACTGTGTCACAATTTGTCACAGGCTACTGACGATTGGCACAGAGCAGTAGTTTGCAAGTTCTTGTTTTCAATTCCTAATCTATTTAAAGGACAGTGAGCTGAAGGAGGGACAATTAGTGTGTCAGGAACCCCATAGTTACTCAATCATTCAAAGCTGAAGAAACCAGCAAAGGAAGTTGTATTCGACAGTCACCGCCTTCATCTCTTAAAGTTGTGTTCAGCAACAATGTTGATGATGTAAGGACTGTGCGTCTGTATTCAATGGCATCCCATCAATGTTTTTCAGGCTTGAGTGGCTCTGGACGAGCCTTCACATAATTTGAAGATACAGACAGACAACAACCACTGTTTACAGTGGAATTGTTCCAGATTGCTTCCCTTACTTCATGCCATTAATGTGGCCTTATAGGATGTATCTCTTCATTGAGGGTCTCCAAGCCTTTTAAAATGTTTTAGTTTACAACATTTCTATGGCATAGCCTCCAGCTGGAAAGCATTTTCTGTTTTCAGATCTCCCTCATCCCACACCTCCTAGGTTCAGTTGTGTACTTCAGTGCTATTCAAATTATCAAATTTCCTATTTATGCACAATACTTGAGACTGATTTTTATTTTTGTTGGATGTATTTGACTGTTAGTTTGTTTGCTACTGGACTGCACTCTCCACTGCTCTCTACTGTTCTCTTCTCTATTTTCCTTAGACATTTGCTGCTCTTTCTCCACCCCTTCCCCCAAACTCTCAGCTGTTGCTCCATAGTGGCTCCTTCGTCAGCAGCAGGTTATACAGACAATACAAGAATGAATAGCTATGGGTTGGCCAGCCCTTTCCTAGATGCTGGATCAAAAGTAAGATTGACAGGAGCATGGTAGCAGATGTCTTTCCCTCCTCACTGGTTGATTGTATGTAATTTGTATTTTTGAGGCTTATGTGGATCTTGGCCAACTTTTTTTTGGAAGTTTAAGTTGAGTACTGTGCAGATGAAAAGTAGGCTGTGCAGTGCCAGCCCAATAGTTAAACCAAAGTTGGTCTCTACACTGAAAAGTTGAGTTTTTGTCCTGCAGTGCATCTCTGTGGGCTGATCCTAAAGTCAGCATAGTTGGTATCAATGATTGTCACAGATAGGTCCAGTGCCGCAGATGAACATCTGTGAAATAAAACAGCAATGAGATCAAATAGATGAGTGGAGGGTAAAAGAAAGATAATTCTTGCATATTGAGTCTGTCTTTGAATTTTCGCATGGGATAGAGAAAATTGGCCTTTTGTGCATCCATGGCAAACCTTTTCAGAGTTTGAGCATGCTTTGGAGTTTTTTTGCAATTGGTGAAATTCTCTGGTATGTTCTCAAATACATTACAAAATGAGTAGTAATAGTTTTTATATATAACCAGTTTAAAATGACAACTATTTAAGCAGAATCATCCAATTTAAATTGATAACACCCAAACTTTTACAGGAGGGAATTTCTCGTTAAATTGTAATGCATAGGAAGTTTAAAATCCTTGTTCACTTGTCTAATTGTGTGCTGCTTCCTTGCTAGTAATGAAATGTTCTGGTAATGATATGCAATGAATTGGTGATGTGTTGCAGGTAACCTTTATCCAGATGGCCTTTTTAACCTTTTTCTTGTACAGACAAGGGAGTAATGTAATTTTTTTAAAGGTGATTTTTGATTTGCTCAACATGCAGTTTTTTTCAACACTTGCTGTTGTTCAATTAGCTGTTTAACTCAGTGATTTACTTCAGCCAGATTGGTCTTAACAATTCTTTGTGCAGTTTGTGTTTGATTTGCATGTTAATTTGGTACGTAGATGATTTGCTGTTAAGTGAGATCATCTCTGAATGTTGTAGGTCTTGCGTATTGGTTGTTTTCCATGGTATTGAAACTGGTTTGGAAATCTGCTGTCCTGTTCGAGAATACCACCTCATCCACACAGCGTAACAGGACCATGTGCTGAAGCTGGTACTCCTCAGTACGAAGCACACATATTTTAATATTGTTAGAAAAAAAGTTGCTCAAAAAGCCAAAATCCTAAATAAGACCTTTTGAATGTGTTATGAAAATATTAATGGAGTCAGGTTGAAGTGTGTACAGAATGTCAGATTTCTTTGTTCTACAAGAAATTCAACTCTGAGCAAACACAAAAGTTGGAACTGATCCAGAATTTCAGTTGTATCTATTGCCTTTGACTGTTCTTTCAATGGTATGGGTCTCAAAGTCTGAGCTTAGATTGCCAGCTGAAAAATCCAAATAGGCTGGCTTGTTCACACTTTTGTTTTTTGTATGACTTGGTCTTTTGGAACTTTACTGCGCCAACAAAATCATCTATGGTTCTTTTCATCCGTTCTTTTTTGACACTTGTCTACATCCACTACATTTTAATAACTTTAATGGTGTCAGCTATGGCTCAGTGGTAACCCTCTTACCTCTGAGTCAATAGGTCATGGGTTCAAGCCCCGCTCAAGGTAATGTAGTGCATAATCTAGACTGATCGCTTGGTGCAGCACTGTCTGAGGTGCCATCTTTTGGAGGACATGTTAAAATAAGGCCATCTGCCCTCACAGACATGAAAAGGTTCCATGGCATTGTTTGAACAAGAACAGGAGAGTTTTCTCCAGGGTTCTGACCAATATTTATCCGCCTCAACCAACAACACTTTTTTTTTTAAACAAAAAAGGACTATTTGGTCTTTTTACTTAATGCTGTTTGTCGAACTTGCAGTGTGCAACTTGCATGTATTGCAAAAGTAACTATACTTCAAAAGTGCTTGATTGTGAAGCACTTTAGGACATGCTGAGGTTGTGAAAAGTACTATATAAATTAAGTCCTTTTCTTTTAAATAAGCTTACAAAATCCTTGGTTAATTTTACATTGAATTAAGTTATTAAATTACTAATTAGCATTAAATATTGGTATTTTGGGGGAGGAGAAATTGGTGCTCAAGTTCTTCATGGCAGCAAGAGTTTTCATTTACATTTTTGCACCCATTATTTTGCAGCCTTTCTATACATGAGTGCCACCTTGTTTGTGTATTTAATGGTGTGAGGCCATGCTCACTGGGAACTCGTACAAGACTGCGCATACTCATTTCACATGCATTTTACTGCTCAATGGAGAGGAGAGTTTCATTTCACTAGTCTGGGCCATATTTGAACCAGAATCCAGAGATGAAAGGCACCTTTTAACCCAGTGTGCCATTCTTATATTTGCATTTGTATAGTACCTTACCCAATTTGTTGAAAGGCTTCCAAGCACTTGAGACCAAAAAATACTTTGGCAGTGCAGTGAGCATTTGTCTGTTATGTAAATAATAGCCATTCTGCACATGCAATATTCTGTAAACAACCAAGAACATGAGTGACTAACTTTTTTTTCATGGTAGTGTTGGTTAAGCAAGTAATGTTGGTCAGGACATTGACAAATCTGTTTCTTTGAATAGTGTCATGGAATCTTTAAGATCCACCAGCACAATTTAAAGTCTCAATTGAGAGAGAGCACTTCTGACAATGACACTTTCCTGGAGTAGAAGAAAATCATACTTGATGTATGATGGATGTTGAGTTCCAAAACCACCATTTCAATGAAAGTTTTACACTGCAAATCTTTCTTTTCGTGTTGCCATATTTATATTTTTTATTTATTTAGCTCTGTTTCCTACACTACAGCAGTGACTATTTTTATTTATTTAGAGATACAGCACTGAAACAGGCCCTTCGGCCCACCGAGTCTGTGCTGACCAACAACCACCCATTTATACTAACCCTACAGTAATCCCATATTCCTTACCACCTACCTACACTAGGGGCAATTTACAATGGCCAATTTACCTATCACCTGCAAGTCTTTGGCGGTGGGAGGAAACCAGAGTACCCAGCGAAAGCCCACACAGACACAGGGAGAACTTGCAAACTCCGCACAGGCAGCACCCAGAATTGAACCCGTGTCCCTGGAGCTGTGAGGCTGCAGTGCTAACCACTGCGCCACTGTGCCGCCCATGACACTGTGGAGTGTCATGGTGAGCAGTGACTTCCACTGGAAACACTAATGTGGGACTAAGACAGAATTGGTGTGAGAGAGAGCATCAGATGATATTGGGCTGGTCCAGACAGAACCAGCTGCTGTTCTAATTTTGTTATGGCGAATAACCGTTTCCACTTATGGAAGTCTTATTACAAGCATGTTTGCAGCCTTTTATGAAAAGCAATTCTATCTCATTAAACCGCTGCGGTCTCAACTGTGGGACATATGTTGGTGCTTTTTCCAGATGCAGTCTCATTGGTACAGTTCTGGATATCCAGACTCATATGCTTGTAGCTGCAAATATTTTTGTCTGTGCTTAAAGAATTCCTATAAAGATACTCCTTTTCAGGAACTCTGTGGGATCAATTTGAATAGTTCATTGTATGGTCTAATTTCCTTTTGGAATTCCATCTTGATCCAAGGTGAAGCCAGTATTCAGTTTTCCCTACTTTCAATCCAAAACTTGAGTTAGATGCATTTACAAAATGTCAAATTATCTCTGTCTGTCTCCCCTTCCTCTCTGTCTGTCTCTCTCTCTCTCCTTCCCTCCCGCTCCCTCGCTGTCTGGCCTCTCTCTCTCCCCCTCTCCCTCTCTGTCTGGCTGCCCCCCTCTCTCTCCTTTGTCTGGCTGCCTCCCTCCCTCCCTCTCTGTCTGGCTGCCTCCCTCCCTCCCTCTCTGTCTGGCTGCCCCCCTCTCTCTCCCTCTGTCTGGCTGCCCCCCTCTCTCCCTCCCCCTCCCTCCCTCTCTGTCTGGCTGCCCCTCACTCCCACTCCCCCTCCCTCTCTGTCTGGCTGCCCCTCTCTTGCTGCCCCTCCTTCTCCCTCCCTCTCTGTCTGGCTGCCCCTCTCTCCCTCCCTCTGTCTGGCTGCTCCCCCTCCCTCCCTCTCTCTCTCGTAATAAATTAAGTTAGAATACACTAGCTTTTGCAATCTGATTTGTTTCTCTTGTGGAACTGGTTATAACAGAGTTCAAATGTACTTTCTTTAGTTCACACTGAGTGTGTTAAAACTCAGGAATTATATCAATGTATGTTAAAATTATTTCTTTTCTCATGGGGTTGGAAATAACTTTTCTCTCTCGAAACTAAATTGTTTACCATTTTCTTCCCTACAGAAATGCTGCTTCATTTTGCCCGTGACTAGAATATGAGTCAGTATAGCTTTTACTCCAGCTTGTTTGAATAGCTCTGAAAGGCTTCAGTCAAATCTAAGATTACATCCCACCCAGTAATTCAAATAAAAATTACAGGGCAGCAGAATGTCTGATCTACGGTATCATAAGTTCAATCAAGTTAAGATATTTAACTTATTTTTTATTGTGTTTGGTAAGAATCTTCACCTTTTCTGCATTCAGCTCTCTTCTATTAGTATGCGCGATGCAGGCTGGAAAATACATTTGGAGCAATTGTCACCATGACTTGTGAAACTGTGTAGCAAGGTATTATCCCATTGCTCCTGTGGAATTGTGATTTGCTGGAAACCAGCTGCTATCATATGTCCACATTTAAAACTCCTCACGACATCAGGGGAGCACATTCAAATAGTTTTCCCATTTTTGGCCTTGCTCATTGTCTGGGTATTGCTATTTGTTCTCTGCTCAAGGGCACAGCAGCTTAGCTTACTTTTCATCTAGTAACTGCCATCAAAGAGAGAAGATTGAAATGTCTTTTAAACTAGAATGCATTATCCGCATATGGTTAGAGTTATGTTGCACTTAGTTGCTCTTTAATTCATTGTAATCGCCTCCGAAATCAAATAGCTGACATTTTGACTGGAAATTGCTCTGAAATGATGCTTATTTGGTGGCTTAAGAAACCTGCCCTTATTGGGTAAATTTCTTGCAGGGTGTAGAGCTGATTGGTAAATAATTTACTTTTGAATCTGAGTTTTGTAAATCTGATGTTTATAAAAGTAATTGCAAAAGCTCCACTGATTGCAGCATTTTAATAGCAGCCTGTAATGGAAGTTGCTTTGTGGTTTGTGCCTGCTTGTATTGGTTATGACCTAATGCAACTGACATTTCATATTGCAGATGTAGCAGCTGATGGTGCTAATCTTCTAGTGTGACATTAGTATGTTCACTGAGCTCTTTGTCCCTGATGCAGTTTAAAAATTTAATCATTTCAGTAATATTATCCATTCTCTATTTGACAAAATTAAAATTGCACAGATGGCCTTGTACTGCTGTTTATCAAAGCAGGGTGTATATGGAGGGGTAGTAGGAGAGGAAGAGGAGGGAGAAAGGCTCTTGCTGCATTTTCAGTGTTTTTAATGGAATAATTAAATGGGAATACTTGCTCATTTTTGCATCTAAGGATCTTGTTCCATCATTTAGTACTTGGTGGAGGTGGGGCATTACAGGGTGCAGCCAGCAAAAAAAACTGGTGATTCAGCCACTTCAGAAGTGAGTTTCATTCTGCCGTAGGGTTAAAAGTGTCCACTTACTTCCGAGAAGGCGATGGGAGCCAGGTTTTGAAAATAACTTTTTTTTTTTATTTTCATACCTGCCAATCACTGGTTTTGTGCTGATTTTTAAAGTCCATAACCATTGGGTTACTTTTGGTGTGATTCTACTTTGCTCTAGTATATTGTGCTTTGAATTATGAATCCAAGGTTGATAGATCAAGAAAAAGCAGCATTTGTTGCTTGCTTAATGCAGTTTTTAACTAATGCTCAAGTTAAAATTGCATATTGAAATATAGCTAACATTATGGGACCTGTATCTTTTCAGGTCATAAGATTGAATTTACAGTCACTAATGGTAGGTGACTGCATTCAGTACCATAAGTAAAGGTAATTATTGCTGGGCATGGCATTGAGCATCTGATGGTATTGTATAATATAAACTCTCATGTCTGCTCATAACCGATGACGGTGAAGATCTGTTTTTTGCCGCTGGTATTGCTGCTTCCCACACTGCTCAGTAAAACACTTAGCTGGATCGTCATGTCAGCATTCTTCTGTTAAGCTGTAAAGTTACATCATAATGCAGTCACACAAGATACATTGAACAGACTACATTTCTTGACTCCTTTATTGTAATTTTTTTAGTGGAATCCCTTGATGCAGAGGCACAAATCTGCATCAAAAATGTACATCAATTCACTGAAATTTTCTACACTATCCATGTTAGTGTGTTCTTGAGGGAGCAGGCGTGTAAACCATTGATGGAATTTAGTGTTTGTGAGGAAGCAGAAAATGCTCTTTGTTGGATCTCATTCTGGCAACTTGTTCTGGCAGCTGCAAAAAGTGATGTATTTTTAGATGAGTGAATTTCAGATGACCAAATTCTCACCTGTTAGCCATTGCTGGGTATATGTCCAGTACAGGTATCAATGTCAGTCTTCCACTATTATAAAACCAAAGTGTCTTTATTCAAATACATCCTTAACTTAGTTTTATAGATTCGTGCTCCCACCCCACCCCCAAAGAGTTTAAGTGCTTCAGATTTCTCTTTTGGGGTTATTAATCAGTGAATTCCCTCCTAGTGTAAAGTATGCTTGGTGCTGTATGTAAATTTTCATTTTAAGAAGTGATTCTGGAGCAATGTTTCAGGAGTCCAGTGATGAAGATGCCACATGTTAATATGGTAGATTAGATTTCATTCCAGCTGAACAACTAAAAGGTGTGTACAATTCACAGCAGTACATTCCATAACAGGGCAGGGGTGTAAAGGCTTGAACGAGCACAAAATTGTTTCCCTGTCCTGTACCGATGTGCTGATCTGATCTGCTCAGCCCACCAGTAACAGAAAATATCAGACATATCTATGTGCTGCCAAGAACCCCTCTGCCACTGGAGGTACTCATCGAATCCATCTTTTAATATGTTTTGAGTCTCTGGCAGCAGCAGTGTTGCTTCAGTTAGTGATGCATGATAAAGTAAAACACTAATAGGACTTTCATTGCTATTGGTTACATAGTCATAGAGGTATACAGCACAGAAACAGGCCCTTCGGCCCATCGTGTCTGTGCTGGCCATCAAGCACCTCACTATTCTAATCCCATTTTCCAGCACTTGGCCCGTAGCCTTGTTTGCTATGGCGTTTCAAGTGCTCATCTAAATACTTCTTAAATGTTGTGAGGGTTCCTGCCCTTACCACCCCTTCAGGCAGTGCGTTCCAGATTCCAACCACCCTCTGGGTGAAAAAATGTTCCTCAAATCCCCTCTAAACCTCCTGCACCTTACCTTAAATCTATGCCTCCTGGTTATTGACCCCTCTGCTAAGGGGAAAAGTTTCTTCCTATCTAATCTATCAATGCCCCTCATAATTTTGTATACCTCAATCAGGTCCCCCCTTAGCCTTCTCTGCTCTAAGGAAAACAACCCTAGCCTTTCCAGTCTCTCTTCATAGCTGAAATGCACCAGCCCAGGCAACATCCTGGTGAATCTCCACTGCACCCTCTCCAGTGCAATCACATCCTTCCTACAGTGTGTTGCCCAGAACAGTACACAGTACTCCAGGTGTGGCCTAACTAGCGGTTTATACGGTTCCATCATAACCTCCCTGCTCTTATTCTGTGCCTTGGCTAATAAAGGCAAGTATCCCATATGCCTTCGTAACCATGTTTATCTGCCTATGCTGCTGCCTTCAGTGATCTATGGGCAAGTACACCAAGGTCCCTCTGACCTTCTGTACTTCCTAGGGTTCTATCATCCATTGTATATTCCCTTGCCTTGTTAGTCCTCCCAAAATGCATCACTTCACACTTCTCAGGATTAAATTCCATTTGCCACTGCTCCGCCCATCTATAGCATCCTGTAACGTAAGGCTTTCCTCCACATTATTTACAACAGCACCAATTTTCGTGTTATCTGCAAACTTACTGATCATACCTTTTATATTCACGTCTAAATCATTAATGTACACTACAAACAGCATAGGTCCCAGCACCACTGGCTATAGGCTTCCACTCACAAAAACATGTTGTATAATTTATATCCAGTATTCAGATAAGTGTTCGTAACCAGGATATACCCTTCAACTGGGACAGTTTCTCCCTCCATTTTCTTCCCAGAGCCAGATAGTCCACTTGTTTTTGTTAAAATTCGACGTGAACCCAAATGTTTTTGAGTGCAGGAAGGATGGAGTAGCTAGAAGGAAGGCAGGAATCTGACCATTCCTTTACACCCTCCCTAAATTTCCTCCTCTTTTTTGTTAATCTGCAGTTTCTCTCCAGTGCCCTCGCCTTGGGGGGAGTTTTATGCTGGTGGGGGGCTCGACGTCGGGGGAAACTGACACCAAGCTCCCTGCGTCGCCTCTTTTCTGAAAGGCCCACCAAATTTAGTGCCAATTAGGCACTTAACTGGACAGTGGCAGGCCTTCCATACCATTTATGCCCTGTTGCAAGAAGTCCCAGCCTTGCAGAGCTGCCAGCCAATCAGAGGCTGGCTGCTGCTATCACTGCAGCAACCAGAGACACTCTGGAGTGGTGTTGGAGCCAGCCTTAAGGTAGGTCAGGGCAGCAGGAGTGGGGTGGGGGTCAGCAACAAGAGTAGGGGGGTGGCCCTCAACGGGCCTGCCTCTTCCCGATGCTGGATCCCACATTCAGGCACTTTGCCTTTGAAAGAGGCCCCCCACCCCGAGGAGCCGGGAAGCAACCTACATATCTTTTCGTGCCATGCTTCCCATGCAGCACCAGAGCTGTCGCCGCATGGGTAATTACATCTGCGGCGGGAAGAGGCCCTTACTTGAGGCCCTTAACTGGGTTATTAACACCCAATTAACGGGGTGGAAGTGGGTTCGCAGGCCTTCTTGCCCCGGACAAAATTTCTGCGGAGGTGGGTTCACCACCACCATCCCACCCAATGTTATGCTCTCCCCGCCTCCAAACCAGCCATGGGGGAAAGCATAAAATTCTACCCCTTGTTTTATTTCTTCCACAAGGTCTACCTTGATCTCTCCGTTATCCAGCTATGGGCCTGCCCTTGGGTTGCATTCCAACCTATATGCAACTATCATGGTGTCCAACAACCGCTGCCACCTGGAATCATTTGCCGATCAGTCCTAGGCCCTGTTCTTTTCCTCACTTATATGCTACTCCTTGGTGAGATCATCCACAGGGATATAGTCAGTTTCTAGATATGTGAACAAGTCACAACTTCCCTCCAAATGAACTAAAGTATTCCGTCACCACAATAATTTCACTCTCTTGCCATTAGCTCCATCCCCTTTCCTGGCCACTTGGTTAGCTGAACCAGGCCATGCAAAATCTTGGCAACTTGTTCCACCCAGAGTTGAGCACTGAACTCTACGTACCATCTATCGCAAAGGTTTCCTATTTCCACATTGGTAACATTATGCCTCTATGCCTCTGAAGCCTTTAGCCATGCTTTTGCTACCTCTAGACTTGATTTCTTTAATGTCCTTCTTGTTGGGCTCCCATTGTTTCACCCTCCAAAAAAAAAACTCCAATCTGACCAAAACGCAGCTGTCTAATTTCAGTCCCAATCCACCTGACCCCTGTTCCAGCTGATCTGTACTCTCTACCTGAACCCCAACATGTTAAAACTAAAATCCTCGTCCTTATCTTTAAATTCCTGCATTGCTTCGTCCCATCCTAACTCTTAATTTCTTCCAACCTCCTGGTATCCGTACTTGTATAGTTTGTCTTCTGATTCTATTCTTTAGTGCATTTCCCCACTTACTTTATCCCAATAGCCAGTAATAAAGTCTTCAGCTGCTTTGACCCCTTTCTTTGAAAGTTCTTCCCTAAGGTCCGGTGCCTATTTAACACTTTCTTGCCTTCTTTAAAAAATAATCTTCCAAAAAACCATTGTTTCCACCAAGCATTTAGTTATCTGTCCTCACCTCTGCTTCCACGGTTTAACTGTTCTTCAATCTCTCTTTCATGTATGTCATGTTTTGACGTTATATAAATGCAAATTTTTAAATGTTGGTACCAAAAGCTGTGTATTATATAGTGTCTTTTTTGAGTTGTTATAGGTGGACATGTTAAATTGTATTGGAGTTTGTGTAAAAATTTCTGCTTTGAATTCTAATAATTACATGGCAAAACTGTACAGTAAAGTAGGACAAGATAATTACACTAGGTACTTTTTAACAGCTTGCAGATCAAACATAAGGCTGTATGCAAAAATTGTATGTTTAGTTCAGCAGCATCAATAAATTCAGAACTAGAACACATTTGGAACCATTTTCAGTGTGTTTTTTAAATTCGTTCATGGGATGTGGGCGTTGCTGGCTATGCTAGCATTTATTGCCCATCTATAATTGCCCTTGAGAAGGTGGTGGTGAGCTGCCTTCTTGAACCGCTGCAGTCCATGTGAGGTAGGTACACCCACAGTGCTGTTGGGAAAGACGTTCCAGGATTTTGACCCAGCGACAGTGAAGGAACAGCGATATAGTTCCAAGTCAAGATGGTGTATGGCTTGGAGGGGAACTTGCAGGTGGTGTTGCCTGGCATTTGCTGTAAATCCTGGTGAACTGAACCCGACCAAACCAGACTACATGTGTCGGGGTTGGGTTTTAATTTTATACCCGAGCCAGGCTTTACCTCAGACTGACACCCACTCCCCACACCATGGGCCCAGATGCAGATACTTGCCACGCCCCTTGTCGGGTCCTGCCTTTCAACATCCTTTCCTGCTGCTTGGCTGAGCAACAGCAGCTTCTTCCCCGTCTCCCGATGGAAAAGGCGCTACAGGTACTGTCAGTGTCTCACACCTGCGGGACCAGTAATGGGGAGCGGGACCGTGGGCTGTGCCAGGCCTACTCCCAATCTCAATATGTCTCGGAGCTTGCAGGTGGAGAAAGGGAGGTCTGTAATGAGGAGTGGGACCATGGGCTAAAGCCTGGCTACCCGACCAAAACCCGACTACATGTGTCTGGTTCAGGTCGGGTCTCTATTCTGCGTCCAGGGTTCGGGTCGGGCATTGAAAAAAATTTAAAGGACTCTGGCCCGGTTCGGGTTGGCTTTTGTCGGGTTGGGCCTGGGGCGGGTTTTAATTTTATACCCGAGTCAGGCTTTAACTTGCTGCCCTTGTCCTTCTAGGTGGTAGAGGTCGTGGGTTTGGAAGGTGCTGTCTAAGGAGCTTTGGTGCATTGCTGCAGTGCATCTGGTAGATGGTACACACTACTGCCACTGTGCGTTGATGGTGGAGGAAGTAAATGTTTGTGGATGGGGTGCCAATCAAGCGGACTGCTTTGTCCTGGTTGGTGTTGAGCTTCTTGAGTGTTGTTGGAGCTGCACCCATCCAGGCAAATGGAGAGTATTCCATCACACTCCTGACTTGTGCCTTGTAGATGGTGGACAGGATTTGGGGAGTCAGGAGGTGAATTACTCGCTGCAGGATTCCTAGCCTCTGACCTGGCTCTTGTATCGACGGTATTTATATGGCTACTCCAGTTCAGTTTCTGGTCAATGATAACCCCCAGGATGTTGATGGTGAGGGATTCAGCGTTTGTAATGCCATTGAATGTCATGGGGAGATGTTTAGATGGTCATTGTCCGGCACATTGTGTGGCGTGAATGTTACTTGCCACTGATCAGCCGAAGCCTGGCTGTTGTCCAGGTCTTGCTGCATTTCTACACTGATTGCTTCAGTATCTAAGGATTGCGAATGGTGCTGAGCATTGTGCAATCATCAGTGAACATCCTCACTTCTGACCTTCTGGTGGAGGGAAGGTCATTGTTGTAGCAGTTGAAGATGGTTGGGCCTAGGACACTACCCTGAGGAACTCCTGCAGTGATGTTCTGAAGCTGAGATGATTGACCTCCAACAACCACAACCATCTTCCTTTGCACTCGGTATGACTCCAACCAGTGGAGAATTTTCCCCTGATTCCCATTGACTTCAGTTTTGCTAGGGCTTGTTGATGCCATACTTGGTCAAATGCTGCCTTGATGTCAAGGGCAGTCACTCTCACCTCACCTCTTGAGTTCAGCTCTTTTGTCCATGTTTGAACCAAGGCTATAATGAGGTCAGGAGCAGAGTGGCCCTGACAGAACCCAAACTGAACATCAGTGAGCAGGTTATTGCTAAGCACATGCCACTTGATAGCACTGTTGATGACACCTTCCATCACTTTACTGATGATTGAGAGTAGACTGATGGGGTGGTAATTGGCTGGGTTGGGCTTGTCCTGCTTTTTGTGCACAGGGCATACCTGGGCAATTTTCCACATTGTTGTGCAGATGCCAGTGTTGTAGCTGTACTGGAACAGCTTGGCTAGGGATGTGGCAAGTTCTGGAGCACAGGTCTTCAGTACTATTGCCGGAATATTGTCAGGGCTCATAGCCTTTGCAGTATCCAGTGCCTTGCGTTTCTTGATATCACGCGGAGTCAATCAAATTGGCTGAAGACTGGTATCTGTGATGCTGGGGACTTCAGGAGGCTGAGATGGTTTGTCCACTCTGCATTTCTGGCTGAAGATTGTTGCAAATTCTTCAGCCTTTTGCACTGATGTACTGGGCTGCCCCATCATTGAGGATGGGGATATTTGTGGAGCAACTTCCTCCAGTTAGTTGTTTAATTGTCCACCACCACTCACGACTAGACGTGGCAGGATTGCAGAACTTGGATCTGATCCATTGGATGTGGGATCGCTTAGCTCTGTCTATTGCATGCTGCTTACGCTGTATGGCATGCAGATAGTCCTGGATTGTCGCTTCATCAGGGTGACTTCATTTTGAGGTATGCCTGGTGCTGCTCCTGGCATGCCCTCCTGCACTCTTCATTGAATTAGGGTTGGTCTCCCGGCTTGATGGTAATGGTAGACTGGGGGATATGCTGGGCCATGAGGTTACAGATTGTGGTTGAGTACAATTCTGTTGCTGTTGAGGGCCCACAGCACCTCATGGATGCCCAGTTTTGTGTTGCTAAATCTGTTCGAAGTCTATCCCATTTAGCACGGTGATAGTGCCACACAACACAATGGAGGGCTTCGTCAATGAGCGGATGGGACTTTGTCTCCACAATGACTATGCGGTGGTCACTCCTACCAATACTGTCATGGACAGATGCATCTGTGGCAGGCAGATTGGTGAGGACGAGATCAAGTATATTTTTCCCTCTAGCTGCTTCCCTCACCACCTGCTGCAGACACACTCTAGCAGCTATGTCCTTTAGGACTCAGCCAGCTCGGTCAGTAGTGGTGATACCAAGCCACTCTTGCTGATGGACATTGAACTCCCCCACCCAGAGTACATTCTGCGCTCATGTCATCCTCCGTGCTTCCTCCAAGTGCTGCTCAACATGGACGAGTACTGATTGAACAGCTGAGGCAGGCTGGGGGTGGGGGGAAGGGGAAAGCGGTAGGTGGGTAATCAGCAGGAGGTTTCCTTGCCCATGTTTGACCTGATGCCACGAGACCTCATGGGGTCTGGAGTTGATGTCGAGGATTCCCAGGGCAATTCTCCCAACTGTGTGCCACTGTGCCACCACCTATGCTAGGTCTGTCCTGCTGGTAGGGCAGAACAAAACCGGGGATGGTGATGGTAGTGTCTGGGACATTGTCTGTAAGGTATGATCTGTTGCTTGACTAGTCTGTGGGACAGCTCTCCCAACTTTGGCACAAGCCCCCAGATGTTAGTAAGGAGGACTTTGCAGGGTTGACGGGGCTGGGTTTGCTCCGGTCGTTTCCAGTCGATGCCAGGTGGTCCGTCCAGTTTCAGTTGGACACGTTGGGAATGGTTCGGGGCATGTGAATTAAAGTGGTAAAGGTTCCAATTGCGTAGGAATACCAAGAACATTTTGACTTTTCCAATGTATTTTGAGATTATAATAAGTTATGAAGATTCAGCAGTGTCTCTGAATTTGGGAAGGGCAAATTCCATTGCTTGGACTTGGCTGATTTAAAATTTCCTTGTACCCACCCTCCAGTGGAAAGTCTGATTGCTCTGTCTATCCATCATTGAAATTAAATCAAAACAATGACCTTTATTAAATTGTTCTCTTAATTTAAAGACTTGGTTGGGGTGGGAGGGGTGCAGGTGGTGGTTGCATGTTGTACGTGCGCAAGAGTAGTCAATTTGAAATGTGAGACAGACTTGCATTGTTGAGGCATTTGAGAAATGTAATAAGTCTTGAGTGCAGTACGTAGACAACACAGTAGTCACTATCTATGCAGCAAGACCATACAAACAGCAGTGGCCTGAATAACGGTTAAGCCAATTGCTTTGCTGATGCTGGTCAAAGGGGAGAATATTGGCCAGGACACATGGATGATTTCCTTTGAATATTGCTATGCGATCTTTAATATTGACCAACACAGCTGGAAAATGAAGCTTTGGTTTAACATTTCACCTGAAGAATGCAACTTTTAGCAATGTGGCATTACCTCAGTATCAGTCTAGGTTATGTGCTGAAGCCCTGGTGTCAGGTGTAGGAATGACCCAATGAAATGCTATTGATTATTGTATGAAGACTGAAGATACTGATCTGAAATTTAATGCTCTAAACTTGTTTGTCTTTGTGCAGTTGGTGACAAGGTTCCTGCTGACATCAGACTGACTTCAATTAAATCAACAACTCTAAGAATAGATCAGTCTATTCTTACAGGTAACATGTTAGTCATGTTTACTTTTCAAAGGGTTTTTTTTAGAATTAGAATATTACAGCGCAGTACAGGCCCTTCGGCCCTCGATGTTGCGCCGATCATCTGACCTACACTATTCCATTTACATCCATATGTCTATCCAATGACCACTTAAATGCCCTTAAAGTTGGCGAGTCTACTACTGTTGCAGGCAGGGCGTTCCACGCCCCTACTACTCTCTGCGTAAAGAAACTACCTCTGACATCTGTCCTATATCTTTCACCCCTCAACTTAAAGCTATGTCCCCTCGTGTTAAGTAGTTTTATTGTGCAATATGACTCCTTGTCCATAAATTCAACTGTCATTCCTTTGCTGACAGTATTTGGATTGTTTCGTTTTCACCCTTTTATGAATTTAACTGTCAGTGTTCTAATCAGCAGGATTTAATACTTAGTGGAGTTGTGTGTATAAAGACCCAGTAACACCAGCACCTGAAATGAATCCCTACCAGTTCCTTATGCTCTGTGTAATGTTCTAAATGGATATTGGATCCACATGCTGAACTGTGTTTGAACACTAAATACCTTGTACTCTGTCAAGACTCAAAACCATTTGAACATATTTCATTGAATTATAAAATGGTTACAGCACAGAAGGCGGCCATTCGACCAGTTGAGTCCATGCTGACTCTCCAAGAGCAATTTAGCTCGCTTCACTTCCTGTCCCTTTCCCCATAGCCCTGCAAATCTCTCTCACTTCAGTGCTTATCCATTTCCATTTTGAAAGCCACGATTGAATCTGTCTCCACTACCCTTTGAGGCAGTCAATTCCAAATCGTAACTACCCACTGCATAAAAAAATTTTTTTTTTTTTTTTCCCCCCCCCCTTATGTCACCTTAGGTCTGTATTCCTCGAACTTTCTGCCAATGGGAACAGTTTCTCCCTCTTTCTCCACTAGACCCCTCATGATTTTGAACACTTCCATCATATCTCCTCTCCACCTTTAGTTTCTTGAAGGAGAACAACCGCAGCACTCCAATCCATCCATGTAACTGAAGTCCTTCATCCCTGGAACCGCTCTGAAATCTTTTCTGCACCCTCTCTAAAGCCTGCTTCCTAAAATGCAGTGCCCTGAATTGGACCCCTTACGCCAATGAAGGCAAAACCAAGATTTTATAAAGGTTTATCATAACTTCCTTGCTTTTGTTCCCTTCTCTATTTATTAAGCTCAGGATCCCATATGCCTTTTTAAACCAACTTCTCAACCTGTCCTATTGCCTTCAACAATATGTACATGTATGCCCCCAGGTCTGTTCCTGCACCTCCTTTAGAATGAAATCCTTTAGTTTATACTAACTCCTTGTTCTTCCTACCAAAATGTATCACTTCGCACTTTACTGCATGAAATTTCATCTGCCATGTATCTGCCCGTTCCACCAGCCTATCTTTGACCTCTTGAAGTCTATCACTATTCTCCTCACAGTTCACCTATGCTTCCAAGTTTGCACATTTTGAAATTGTGCCTTGTACACCCAAGTCTACATCATTAATATGTTGAGAAATGCAGTGATCCTAGTAACGACCCCTGGGGAACCCCACTGTATACCTTGCTGCAGTTCGAAAAACAGCCGTTCTTGTTTTTAGTTTAGTTTAGAGATACAGCATTGAAACAGGCCACCGAGTCTGTGCCGACCATCAACCACCCATTTATACTAATCCTACACTAATTCCATATTCCTACCACATCCCCACCTGTCCCTGTATTTCCCTACCACCTACCTATACTAGGGGCAATTTATAATAGCCAATTTACCTATCAACCTGCAAGTCTTTGGCAGTTTCCTGCCAGTCAACCAACTTCATATCCATGCTGCCACTGTCCCTTTTATTCCATGCGTTTGTCAAAAGCCGTTTGGAAGTCTGTATATATCTTAACTGCATTAACATCATTAGCTGTCTCTCAGCTCATTTAAAAAAAAAACTCAATCAAGTTAGTTAAACATGATTTGCCTTTAACAAATCCATGCTGACTTTCCTTAATTAATCTACACTTCTCCAAATAATTAATTCTGTCCCGGATTATCATTTCCCAAAGCTTTCCCATGACTGAAGTTAAACTGCCTGGCCTGTGGTTTATCCTTGCTCTTTTTTTGAACAAGGGTTGTAACAGTTGCAATTTTCCAGTCCTCTAAAACCCCGTTTCTCGCCACCACCCCTGCCCTGTCTCCACTCCACCCTGTATCTAATAGAATTGGAAGATTGTGGCCAGTACCTCAGATAGTTCTACCTTTTTACTTCCCTCCGATTCCTCGGATGCATCCCATCCAGTCCTGGTGGCTCAGAACTTTAAGTACAGGCAGCCTTTTCAGATCAACTGGTTATTCCCAGTAAGCCATCTGAGCTCCACTTCTGAATCTTTCGCCTTTTAAAGAAAAGAAAATCTCTTGCTGTCTTGTGCTGAGGTTAGGATACAGGAGGCTTTTTTCCCCCCTCACTTCTTCAGACTTCAAACCTAGAACAAGAAGATGAATACAGCATCGTTCCACTATTGGGTCCACTTTGATTATATGCGAGATGCTTTTTTTGCCAATAGGATTTCAGTTTGGAGCTTTCAACTGAAAGATGTCATGAAAGTAGCTAATTATGCCGAATGCACCTCCCTGTTTAGGATTGGAGTTTAAAGGAAGGGTTTATACATTTTTTCCCCCCTTAAATATATGTTGAATATGAACATACGAATTAGGAGCAGAATAGTCTGGAGCACCAAAACCCAAGAGCTCCTGCCTCCCTCCAGATCAACTGGGATAACTGATGCAGTAATACATTCTTCTCTGCAATGATTGGTTGAGATTGAAATGTACAGAATCTGTAAAATGTTTGGACCTGCAGCTGGAATGCAGGTTGAATAGAGGTAATTTCAAGATTCAGAATTTCCAAAAAATGCTGTTTGATAGCTGATTGGCAAAACTGCAAATGCATGCAACCTGCCCTTGATTCAAAGTTGTTTCATTCCAATGAATTGATCTATTTTAGTGCTAAATTTTGATTTTGATGTATGTACATTACTTCATTCAAATTATTGGATAATTTGTATTTTTAAACACAAAAATGACTTGAGTTATTAGTAGGGTTGTCTGTGATTACGGCACCAAAAATATTAGTTCAGCGGAGCTGCTCCCAAAATGTATAATTTAATATGTAAAACAAAAAGGACATTAAACTGGATACAAACCTGTTCAAGGATTATTTAAAACTTTCACAAAAGACTCCAAAATCTCGCTACATTTTGAACAGAAAATGGCCTAGTCTGACACTGGGTTATGAGATCTGTTGAGTCATGTGGTTTATTTGCATTGACTGTGAAATAAATTTGATATTTTAGTCTTGTACTGATGTTATATGGCCTCTTGCAAAAGACTCCTTGCATCAGGGTGGCAATGTTAAGTAATTCTTTCTCGTGTGTTCTTCCTCTTGCTTAGGTGAATCTGTATCAATCATCAAACACACCGACCCAGTACCTGACCCTCGTGCTGTGAACCAGGATAAAAAGAACATGCTTTTTTCTGTAAGCAGCTTGACTATGTCTGGATTTTAGCTTGGAATACTAAAGTTAACCAGAATAGTGATAGGTTAAAGGCTACACCTTCAAACTGACACAACTCATTTAGAATGCTCATCTTTATTTCAAAATTTTAAAAAAAGACACTTTCATCCTTAAATTTAGCAAATCGATGGTTATAATGAAATTCTCTCTTTAGGTGGCAAGTGATTTTTTTCCAGTGTAATGTAATTTTGAACTTAAAACCATATTTGTAGTTGAGCATAGCTGAAAAAGATTTGGAAAGATCAGATTTGTTTGAACTTTCCGAACAGTTGTTCAATCCCTTCCCTGCCCCTGTCGACAGAAATTAATGGCACATAATGGTTCCATTGCTGTTGCACTCAATGTTGTCATTTTTGTGTACAAAGGGAAAACCACTCAGTAGTTTAGATGGTAGTTCTTAATTTCTTGGCATTAGTCCTCATGGTTTTGGCTCAGGATTTCCTACTGTAGGATTGACCTGCTGCCTTAATTCTCTAGGCAGTGCTCAAATACTATTGAATGTTAACATTTTTAATATTTTGACATTTTTGTTGCATGTATAGTACTGAATTTTGTAAAACAGCCACTTTTTAGAAGGGAGGAGGGAAATGGAAGTAATCATGCTTGGTTTTCTTTTCAAATACCAATTCTACAACTGAAAAACTTCAAATTGCTTCTTTGAGCTGTTCTTATTTTGCTGTGCTAATTTCGTCAGCTCCTGGCACACAGGTCTTGCACGGCCAGTGGCAACACCAAAGTAAATGTGCCAGATTCAGCAACTCGGGAAGCCATTTAATTTTTGTTTTAATGTTGAGTCTTCGCAATTGCTGCCCTTAGTTAATCTGGCAATTTTATTTTTAGCATTGCTGGCAACTCTACTTACATGTGGAGAGCTAGCTTATTTGCATGGGACTGGTGTCATATAAAAGGAGTTTTACTGTTTGCATTTTTTTAATGGTTTTGTCTGGGAAATTTCTATGCCTGCTGTACCAAAATAATGGTTTGCTCCAATGGGCTGTACTGCATGGCCAGTTTTATTTTAGAGCTTATCAAGATTTGAATGTTGAAGAGTGGAGTATGTTTCAAGTTTGCTCTTCAATGTCCACAACAAACATTCACAACCTTTGTATATTGCAAGTCAGAAATCTTCACCTTACCACTGGGCTACATACCTCTGAGAATCTCCTCTTATGTTGTAGTATTTCCACTGTACAAAAATGCTATCCTGTATCTGATTAACTTTTGAATTTAGTTACAAAGTATGTGCAGTTCTCCGTTTTGGATTTCAGCCACTGGGAGCTTCAGTTAGGGCTATCAAAATAAATTTCATTTAGGGCTCCAACAGAGGTAGGTGTCTTTTGTCATCCAGGGCTGGATTGAAAACTTGTTCTTCAAGTAAAAGAGCAGTATTCTAATACTTTTTTATCCTAATTTAGAAATGGGACTTTATTGTTAAAATGGGTTAATAGTAAGTAGTTAATTGTGTCTGCATATTGTATGAACATTGCAAAAGTCTATAGTTGCACTGAAAAGTCACCAAAGGGTTTAAACACTTTTTGGTTTATTAATTTTGCCCAGGAAATACTGATTTTTATGAGCCCACTGTTTCATTACTGATGGATAATAATTTTGTTCCTGGTTTTTGGCATGGTAATGTGTTGTGCTACTGCCACCTTTGTAGTCTTGGATACAAGACCATTTGGAAAATAGATACTGGGAATATCCTGGTATTATTTTCTAACCTGACTGTATATATGCAATGATCATTGAATTTTGTGACTAATGTTGGGAGAGAACTATCTTTGGATTATGTACTTGTGTTTTTTTTCCCTGGAGTATGATTTTTTTTTTTTTAAACCCTCGCTATAGCTGAATAAAATTCTGATCCTAGGATGTATTACCTATATTATCCCTCTTTCATATTACATTTCCTTATGGACAAGTTTAATCCTGTTGACAAAAATGTTAGCAAGACAACATTTTTGGTTTTCTTCTGCTAGTATTTTACTACATAGCCTCCTTGATCAAGTTAGTGAAAGTCACCTCCACAAAGACATTGGACAAAGGGTGAAGGAAAACCATGAAAAATCATTTTAATGGGGCCAACATCCATTGCAGGTTTATTTTTTTTATTTACAGATACAGCACTGAAACAGGCCCTTCGGCCCACCGAGTCTGTGCCAACCATCAACCACCCATTTATATTAATCCTACATTAACCCCATATTCCCACCACATCCCCACCTTCCCTTACCACCTACCTATACTAGAGGCAATTTACAATGGCCAATTTACCTATCAATCTACAAGTCTTTGGCTGTGGGAGGAAACCAAATCTAATTTGATTTGAAGGAATAACTTTAGCTACTTAATTTTTGAGAATAAAAGTTATTGTTGTTTTCAGTTATTCTCTATGAATGAATCTGGTGAATACACAACCCCATTGCTGGGCACTTCAACCAGCCTTGAACTACATGTGGTTGGTAAATGGCAGAGTTGAGAAGAAAATTTTTGAATACTTGAAAGACACATGTTAATCAGCAAATCAAAAAGTACAAATAAAAAGCAAAACTGTCCTGATGAAAGATTTTACTTGAAAACTTCATCTCTCTCTCTCTATTGCTAATTAAACTGCTGTGTATTTTCAACACCATGGCAGATAGGCTGTACAATTAACACTGTAGGTAAAAATTACTAACTCATCTTGTAATGAACATATTGCTTTTGTCTCAACTTCAGGGTACAAATGTTGCAGCTGGTAGGGCAGTTGGAGTTGCTGTTGCCACTGGTACAAGCACAGAAATTGGCAAAATTCGTGATGAAATGGCAGCAACTGAACAGGAGAGGACTCCACTTCAACAGAAGCTTGATGAGTTTGGTGAACAGCTCTCCAAGGTTATTTCACTCATCTGTATTGCTGTCTGGATCATAAACATTGGCCACTTCAATGACCCTGTGCATGGTGGCTCCTGGATCCGCGGTGCCATCTATTACTTTAAGATTGCAGTTGCTCTGGCTGTGGCTGCGATTCCTGAGGGTTTGCCGGCTGTTATCACTACCTGCTTGGCCCTCGGCACTCGGCGTATGGCAAAGAAGAACGCAATTGTGCGGAGTCTGCCATCTGTTGAAACATTGGGTTGTACTTCTGTTATCTGCTCTGACAAAACTGGGACTCTCACTACAAACCAGATGTCTGTCTGCCGGGTAAGTGGTTTTGCACCGGGGTTTAGATTATTTTCAAATTGGCTTATCTTTTTTTTAACGACCAATAAAGAGCAGAACCATGTCTCAACGCTGACTGTTTTGATAATTTGAGGTGGGAAGAAAGGGACCTTCTGAATTCCTCAGCTTGTAGCACAGGCGACTTTTCATCTCTGTGCTGAAGGAGCAATTTTTTTTCTTGCATAATTCGTGCAAATTAATGATGAAAACCATTTAAAATTTTTATCAAACGTACTTATCTGTTGTATGATTGAACTTCTATATTGGAAACTGATTTTGGTGGCCCTTGCCTATACATGGCAGTGTGTGTACATATGTTTGTATATATGTATACTTAATTACTACATGCATGTCATAGGATGTTACCAAATCAGTTGATCGTAATTAAGAACTTGGACCATTTTTGAAAAAAAAAACTATTCTTGCTTCCTTCAGTTAGGGAAGTTTTAGGCTTGTGCTATGTACTGACCCGTGTTTAAATGAGTTCCATATATTTGTCCTTCACGTGTCTTCTGCAGCTTGTAGGATGTGTGCAAGATTTATGTGTGCTGTCAGACATTCAAAATTGGTTGCTAAAACAATCTGATTGTTTTCCTCGTGAACTAAAAATGGACACCTCTGGGAATACGATTTCTGTATTTCAATGTGGTGCAAAGAATCTTTTGACCTAGACCGTGATATTCAAACAGCATTCCACCGATCTCATGAGGCACTTGCATGGATTTTAAAGTCTGTATATGTATTAGATTATGTTGAGTTTCATTTACTATATCTCAATTTAAAAACAAATATTTCCAGGAAAAGACTTTGTGCATGCAGCAACAGACCTACATTCTGATCTGATATTGCACATTCAGCTGTTGTGTAAAGGAAGCTTTGTTCTTATCTAGACAATCCTCTTGTCTGAAACATGGGTTTATATTTTGCTAGCCACTTTGATTTGCAGTGATCTATGCTGATGTGCTATTCTTCACCTAGACTGTCTACTATGTTGTCATTCCCATAGATGTTCATTGTTGACAAAGTTGAAGGTGAACATTGTTCTCTGAAGGAGTTTACAGTAAGTGGCTCCACCTATAGCCCTGAGGGACAAATGTAAGTACATGTACTCATTCTTTTTTAAAACTGTTTTTCAACCTACAGTTTAAGCATTTGCAGTGCTCCATTTAAAAGTAGGCTGCGTTTGCTGACAATACAGCCACTAGGTGATGCTGCACTAGCACATGCACAAATGCAGCCTGTTCCACTGAAACATCACCGTCTGCGACGTTCAGGCAGCTGTCAGAATTAAAGATGGCACTGCTCAATTTATCACAGAACAACAACTTCAACCCATGGCAGCACACATGGACATGTTCGATACTCAGAGCATTGCACTTTTTAAAGTCTCATTAGAAGGACAGCACCTCTGACAGTGCTGCCCACCCTTCATAACTTAGTGAGGTTTCAATGCCATCCCACTCTGCAGCCGCTCGCTCCCCACTCTTTTTCTCCGCCCCCACCCCCCATCCCACTCTCCAGCTGCTCGCTCCCCACTCCCCCCATCCTGCTCTCCAGCCACTCACTCCCTGCTTGGCTCCCCCAATACCTCCAGATGCTAGATCTAGGCCACAGGCCGCGCTGCTACCCTCCTCTCGGCCGCTCGTTCCTACGTCACACCCATCACCCCTTGCGGCCCACCTTGCTTCTTTGGGCGGTACGGTGGGGATCTGTTGAAGGTTGGAGCGAGTAGCCGGAGAGACTGTTTACGCATGTGCGCAGCTTGGAGCGCTCTGATAACGTTAGCGGGCCGCTGCATTGGCAGGAGTCACTTTGTTAAAAGTATGGGTCAGTTATCTGCACACTGTAATAATGCATACAATATACATCATACTTTCCACAAAAAAAAGCTTGTACTGCAACTAACCTGTCTGATTTATTCTGTTTTCTCCCACAAGCCATGGGTAATGAGACCTAAAAGCAGCAAAAGTTAATTCTTTAAAATATATTGACATCTGTCACTAGGGAAAGTTTGCCACAAAAGCAATTATCGCTAACCTGGTGCCATTTTCTTCAGGGTAAAGTAAGAGAAGGGAGTGAAAACCATTTTTTGTTGTTCTTGTCAAGAGGGCAATAGTGGGTGTTCCAATTAGCCCAGTAACAGTACGCAGTGGAGTGGATTTTACATGTTTGCCGGCGAAATTGGTGGTGGACATAAACAATGGCAGCCTGCCAGTGCGGACCACCCATTGTGATGATGTGGAGGGACCGGGCTGTCCGTCCCTGGTAACGTCATTTTTAAAGGGCTTTGAGCCCTGCATTGCAATTTACATATTTAAAAAGTGATCCTGACCCCCCCCCGCCCCAATAAGCATAGACTTACCTGAAGTCTGGGGTAGCGGCAGTCAGCGGCGGACCTGGGAGAAACCGAGACTGGAGCGGAGCTGTTTAAATAAAGAGCGGGGCTCGAGGCCCTTTACTTACCTGAAGTCCGGGTCAGTGGCAGGCTCTCTGGTTGTGTTGGCGCGTGCTGGGTTTGAAGTGTGGAAAGGGAGACAGTGACATCATGGGAAGCCTGTGGGCTGATTGGTTGGTGGGAGTCAGCTATTGTTGCCTGTGGAGAGCTTAGAAAGATCAGAGAAAAGAAGTTCTTTTCAAAAAAAAAAAAAACCCTCGGATAGCTATTTTTTTCTAGAGATACAGCACTGAAACAGGCCCTTCGGCCCACCGAGTCTGTGCCGAACATCAACCACCCATTTATACTAACCCTACACTAATCCCATATTCCTACCAGACATCCCCACCTGTCCCTATATATTTCCCTACCACCTACCTATACTAGTGACAATTTATAATGGCCAATTTACCTACCAACCTGCAAGTCTTTTGGCTTGTGGGAGGAAACCGGAGCACCCGGAGGAAACCCACGCAGACACAGGGAGAACTTGCAAACTCCACACAGGCAGTACCCGGAATCGAACCCGGGTCCCTGGAGCTGTGAGGCTGCGGTGCTAACCACTGCACCACTGTGCCGCCCTATCTTGTGGGTGAGGAGGTTAGTACTACTAGGTTTTTATAATTAGTGTAATCACTAATAAATTACTAGTTGGAATAGTGCTGTTTGTTCAGAGGGAGGCTGTGAGTTGTGTGTGGGGGGGTTTTCACTGGCTGGGGATGGAGGTGCTCTTTGGTCTCCCTTTTTTTTCTGCCTTTTCTGCCTCCACGGTACAGGGAAAAAGCTGACTGGCAAATAACTGGTAACTTATTCCACTTACACTAGCAATAATTAGATTGTAAAGCTAAGTAATGGCAGGGCGGCTTGGCCAAGTGGAATGTGCCTCCTGTGGTATGTGGGAAGTCGTGGACGCACCATGTGGCCTTGACAAACACATCTGCAGGAAGTGTCACCGTCTACAGAAGCTTGAGCTCCAGGTTTCGGAACTCGAGCGGCGGCTGCAGTCACTGGCGCATCTGCAAGGTGGAGGACTACGTGGATGCAACGTTTCAGGAGGTAGTCAACCCGGAGCTTAAGGGAGCCCAGGCAGAGAGGGACTGGGTGGCTTCCAGACAGACAAGGTCATGGCAGGTAGTGCAGGAGACCCCAGAGGGCATCTCACTTTCTAACCAGTATTCAGTTCTGAGTACCAATGGGAGAGAGGGTTCCTCTGGAGAGTGCAGCGAGAGTCATGACCAGAGCACCATGGGTGGCTCAGCTGTGCAAGGAGGGAGGAGAAAGGACAAGAGAGCAATAATGGTAGGGGATTCTACAATTAGATGTACAGATAGGCATTTCTGTATTCACAGACGTGGTTCCAGGATGGTATGTTGCCTCCCTGGTGCAAAGATGGATATCACCGAGCGGATACGGAGAATTCTAGAGGGCAAGGGTGAACAGTCGGAGGTCGTGCTCCACATTGGTACCAGGAAGAAAGAAGGATGAGGTCCTGCAGGCTGAGTTTAGGGAGTTAGGAACGAGATTAGCAAGCAGGACCTCAAAGGTAGTAATCTCTGGATTACTCCCAAGGCCACATGCTGGTGAGTATAGAAATAGGAAAGTACACCAAATGAATGCATGGCTGGAGTGATGGTGCAGGAGGGAGGGCTTCAGATTTCTGGGACATTGCAACTAGTTCTGGGGAAGGTCGGACCTGTACAAACTGGACAGTCTGCACCTGAACAGGACTGGGACAAACATCCTTGCCGGAAGGTTTGATGGTGCAGTTGGGGATGGTTTAAACTAGTTTGGCACTGGGATGGGGACCTGAGTGCAGTCTTAGATAGGACAATTTTAGGGCAGTGAACAGGGGGCAGAAAATTAGTGAGTGACTTTGAAAGACTGAAGAAGCAAAGGTTAATAAGTGTGCAGCGTAGGAATATGGCAGTGTTAAAGGGTATTTATTTAAATGCAAGAAGTATAGTAAATAAAGTCGATTAATTGAGGGCACAGATTGACACATGGCAACATGATAGTGTTGCTATAATGGAAACTTGGCTTAAAGAGGGGCAAGAATGGCAGCTCAACATCGCTGGATATTGCATTTTCAGGCGGGATAGAGGGAGATTTTAAAAAAAAAAAAGGGAGGGGGTGTGGCAGTATTAGTTAAAGAATCAATAACAGCCTTGAGGAGAGATGATATACTAAATGAATCATCAAACGAGGTCATATGGGTGGAGCTCAGAAATAAAAAAGGGGCATCCACATTACTAGGAGTACGATAGACTCCCAAATGGTGGGAGAGAAATAGAAGAACAAATATGTAGGCCACTTTGAGTGCCAAAACAATAGGGCAATAATAGTTGGGGATGTCAACTACCCCAATATCAACTGGGATACAAACAGTGTAAAGGGCACAGAGGGGACGAAATTCTTGAACTGCATTCGAGAGAAATTTTTTAACCAGCACATTACAAGCCCCAACGAGAGGGGGCACAATTCTCGATTTGGTCTTCAGTAGTGAGGCTGGGCAAGTGGATGAAGTAACAGTGGGTGACCATTTTGGAGATAGTGACCATAATAGTTAGTTTTAGCATAATCATAGAAAAGGACAAAGATAATGTAGGAGCAAAAGTTCTAAATTGGGGGCAGGCAAATTTTACGAAACTGAGTGGTGGCCTGGCAAAAGTGGATACAGCTACCTGAAGGAAAATCTGTGGCAAACCAGTGGGAGGCATTCAAAAGTGACATATTACAGGCACAGTATAGGCATGTCCCCAAATAGAAAAAGGGTGGTACTGCCCAATCTAGAGCCCCCTGGTTATCTAGTAGCTTACAGGGTAAATTAAAGCAGAAAAAGAAAGCTTATGATGATCATAAATGTCTTAATACTTTAGAAAGCCTAGAGGAGTATAGAAAGTGCAGGGGTGAAGTAAAAAAAGAAATTAGAAAAGCAAAGAGAGGATATCAAAAATTATTGGCAGGTAAAATCAAGGAAAACCCAAAGATATTATCAGTACATTAAGAGCAGGAGGATAACTAAGGGAAAGGTAGGGCCTATCAGAGATGTACAAGGGAATTTGTGCATGAATGCAAAAGATGTGGGCAGAGTTCTTTTAATGAGTTTTTTGTCTGTCTTCACAACGGAGAGGGTTGATGCAGACATTGTAGTTAGAGTAGGAGAGTGAAATACTAGATAGGATGAGCTGAATGAGAGGAAGTACTAGAGGGTCTGGCATCCTTGAAAGTGGATAAATCGCCAGGACTGGATGGATTTCATCCCTGGTTGTTAAAGGAAGCCAGGGAGAAAATAGCGGATGCGCTGAGGATCATCTTCAAATCCTCGCTAACTACAGGCGAGGTACCAGGTGATTGGAGATCTGCAAACATTGTACCATTGTTTATAAAGGGTGCGAGGGATAGGCCAAATAATTATAAGCCAGTCATTCTGACCAGTCTGGTGGTTAAATTGTTAGAATCAATTCTGAGGAACAGGAAGGCATACGGATTGCTTTCCTTTATTGGCCAAGATATAGAATACAAAAGCAAGGATGTGATGCTGGAACTGTATAAAACGCTGGTTAGGCCACAGCTGGAGTATTGTGTACAGTTTTGGTCACCGCTTTACAGAAAGGACATAATTGCTCTGGGGAGAGTACAGAAGAGATTTACAAGAGTGTTGCCAGGGCTTAAAAGTTGCAGATGTGAGGAAAGATTGGATAGGCAAGGGTTATTTTCCCTGCAACTGAGGAGGCTGAGGGGTGACTTAATTGAGGTGCACTAAATTATGAGGGGCCTAGATAGAGTGGACAGGAAGGACCAGTTTCCCCTGGCAGGGAGGTCAGTTACTAGGGGACACAGATTTAAGGTGATTGTAGAAGGATTAGAGGGGACATGAGAAAAAACTTTTTCACCCAGTGGGTTGTGGGTGTCTGGAATTCGCTGCCAGGAATGATGGTGGAGGCAGAAACCCCTGATTCATTTAAAAAGTACCTGAACATGTACCTGAAATGCTGTAACCTGCAAGGCTATGGGCCAGGTGCTGGAAGGTGGGATTAGATATTGTGGCTAGTGTTTTGGCTGGCATGGACACGATGGGCTGAATGGCCTCCTTCTGTGCCATAATTGTTCTATGGTTCTAAGTAATTCAGCAAGCAATTAGGAAGGCTAATGGTATGTTGGCCTTTATCATAAGAGGATTTAAGTACGGGAGTAGTGAAGTTTTGCTTCAATTGTATAGAACAATTGTTAGACTGTACTTGGAGTACTGTGTGCAGTTGTGGTTCCCTTACCTTAGGAAGGCAATTATTTCCATAGAGGGAGTGCAATGAAGGTTCACCAGACTTGTTCCCAGGATGGCAGGACTGTCCTATGAAGAGAGATTGGGGAAACTGGGCCTGTATTGTCTAGAGTTTCAAAGAATGAGAGGTGATCTCATTGAAACCTACAAAATACTTAAAGGGGTAGACAGGGTAAATGCAGGTAAGATGTTTCCCCTGGTTGGGGAGTCTAGAACCAGGGGACACAATTTCAAAATAAGGAGGAAGCCACTTAGGACAGAGATGAGGAGAAATTTCTTTACTCAGAGGGTTGTGAATCTTTGGAATTCTCTACCCCAGAGGCTGTGGAAGCTCAGTCGTTGAGTATGTTTAAAGCAGAGATTGACAAATTTCTAAATAAAATGACAAAAAGGGATATGTGGGGAAAAAGGCATTGAAGTGCGTGATCAGCCATGATTTTATTGTATGGCAGAGCAGGCTCGATGGGCTGAATGGCCTACTCCTGTTCCTATGTTCCTACCTGTCCTCTTCTCCCACTCACCCAAAACACTTAACTTGTGCTGACTACCTTCTCCCCCCCCCCCCCCCCACCCCAAAGTTTACCAACTGTAAACGTTTCCCCTTTTTCCAACCCCCTAGACCAATGAATTTAATCTGACCCTGCTCCCCAAACCCCCGCCCCGCCCCCCCCCCCCGCACTGAAAAACGTACCTGCTCTCTTCTCTAATTTTGTGTTTCTGCTCTGTAGTCAGTGAATTAAAATTTAATTGTCTTTCTATTGACTCTCCATCATTGACCTGGAAACAACTGTAGCTAACCTTCATCTTATCAAAAATATCATGTAAAAATTTGCAAAATGTTTGGAGTCAGCTCTCAATTTTTGTCAAATGTTGGTAGCTATGTTGGGGCGGTGCAGGGTTAGCACCGCAGCCTCACAGCTCCAGCGACCTGGGTTCAATTCTGGGTACTGTCTGTGCGGAGTTTGCAAGTTCTCCCTGTGACCGAGTGGGTTTTCACCAGTTGCTCTGGTTTCCTCCCACAACCAAAGACTTGCAGGTTGATAGGTAAGTTGGCCATTGTAAATTGCCCCTTGTGTAGGTAGGTGGTAGGAGAATGGTGGGGATGCGGTAGAGAATATGGGGTTAATGTAAGATTAGTGTAAATGGATGGTTGATGGTCGGCACAGACTCGGTGAGCCGAAGGGTCTGTTTCAGTGCTGTATCTCTCTAAATAAATAAAATAAATGTTCAGGGCCCTGCTGCAACATCAAGACTGAGCCACCCGTCTTTAGGACAATAACCTTGTAATTTCTTCCCCTCCAGATATCCAAGTCACTAAATATATTACTGAGAATATGTTCTGTTTGTGTACCTACCTCCCCAGCCTTTTCACTTTAATTTTGCTTCATAAGAGTATGTTTTAGATTTTTGCTGGCTTATTCAGTTATATATTGGGAAATGTTCAACAATAAGCCAACAACTTTATCTTACAGTAGTATGTGAAGATTTTTGTCAAGTAAAATTTTGCGAATATCTAAGCAAAAGAAAATGGTCTTGAAATGAGGGTGCTGTAACTTCCACCCCACCCCCAACACAACTGAAATATGTAAATGATAGAAATAACTTGCATTTATATAGCGTGTTTCACATCTTCAGGACATCCCAAATCACTTTACAGCCAATGAAGTATTTGTGAAGTGCAGTCGTTATTGTTGAGGAGGGAAACAGCAGGCAATTAGTGCCATGATAAGATAATGACACGATGATCTGGTTATTTTAACCTGATAGTTTAGGAATAAACAGGGCACCAGGCGATCACCTCTGTTCTTGCTCAAATAGTACCAGGTGATCCTTAGCATCCACCTGAGAGGTCTTGGTGTAATGTTGCATCAGAAGGATGGGACTCCTGACTGCAGTACTCCCTCCATCCTGCACTGAAATGTCAGCCAATCTAATGTGCTCAGGTCTCTGGAGTGGGACTTGAACCCACAACCTTCTGACTCGAGAGGCGTGAGTGCTCCAGCTGCTGATATGGTGTAGAACGAGGAAATTGAAATTAATTTGTGCCCTTGTGATGGAAAGAGTATCCCAAACAACCTAACCAGCTGTCTCTGGGATTTTATTACCATTTGAGGTATGCAGGGGAACAGTATTTAAAGAACTGGCAGGAAAATCTCCCTTTCTGGAAAAGTTGTACAATACCCTAATGTTAATTTATGTTAAATCTTGAACAATGGGATGTGCTTATTTCACATCTGTGTTGTGTTGGTGTTTTTTTAATTAATTTGCTTTTTGAAACTCACTTATTTGACTGAATTTTCTATTTTAGTTCAAAGTATTAAATGGATACAACATTAAAAATTAATTTAAGACTTAAAAATGAAATATTTGCTGTGTGTTCATGCTCTGCTCTGACAATGGGGTCCTGTCATGTTGAATGAAGTTTGAAACAGTTCTGGTAATGTGAACTTAGTAGCAATTGCCAATGCAGATGTGATCTACACTTGCACCGAGAGCAGTAATTTTTTTAGTTGTTAGGAAGGGAAATGGCTAAACAGGACTTACAAGATATAAAAAAACAAATTTTTAGTTTTGAACAACTTTGAGTATTACTGCGGTCAGCATAATGCTAACTTTAAAAAAAAAATAATAATAATATTGGCACTAAAAATGCTAATGTTTTGTTTTGGAAAGTAAGTGCAAGGTTTTTGTTTAATCTGTGGCCTTAGTGCGATTTCAATGAACAGAATTCTGGGTGTGGTGTGTGTGTGTTTGAACTCCTGCCTTCAGTAATATGAGAATGGTGCAATCAGAGTAATATGACCACAGCTCTCCAGTCACACTGCTGTCAAAGGTGCCTGATATTGCACCAAATGATCCAGGATAACTGGGGCATTTCTTGCATATCATTAGCTAGAGTGGGTGAGACTGCTAACTTCAGCAGCACTGCAGTGTTGGTGCCTGTGTTGCAGTGCTGGGATGTAAATACTCTTTTAGAAGCTGAAATAAAAATGTTATCCAAATCAGCAGACCAATGAGATCTATTGAGCTGCATTGGAAGTGATATTGTAACAGGATCCCACAGCTTTAGCAATGGCTTGCAAGTTACAAATGTTTTTAGTTTGGTTGTAGTGGTTTCCAAAATAAAAATTCCAATTTGTGAAACTGAGTCTTGTCTGAGGCTACTGCCGCCAGCACTGCAGTACAATGTACAAGTACTTTAATTCAGTAGAATATTTTGGCCTGCAAATTCTAGTTAAGTTTAATTTTTTTTGTCTTACAGAGAATTGGATAACAAAATAGTGAAGTGTTCAGAATATGATGGTCTTGTTGAACTGGCAACTATCTGTGCACTTTGCAATGATTCTTCTTTGGATTTTAATGAGGTATGAATCAAATATATAATCACTCATCAATTTCTCGACTCTGCATAAGAGGAGTCAAGATCAAGTACAGGTCAAGCAGGGCTGAAAGGTTGGAGTTGGGGGAGGG
Source organism: Heterodontus francisci (assembly GCF_036365525.1). Lineage (NCBI taxonomy): Eukaryota > Metazoa > Chordata > Chondrichthyes > Heterodontiformes > Heterodontidae > Heterodontus > Heterodontus francisci. The sequence goes on along the minus strand of NC_090393.1, from coordinate 31,337,275 downwards.
GGGGGTTGCGGGGCTGGGCAGGGTGGTGGAAGAGGAGGATGGAACTAGGCGAAGGAACAGATGCAAGAGGTGGATGGGTTGGGGGAAGAGGAGGGTAAAAAGGAAGATGGTGGTGGTGGAGGAGAGGGGGCAATCAGACACAGTGAAGGGTGTGCACCCATTATTCAATGATGGGTAACTTTACTCAGTCGGATTCCATTTCGAGGGGAGGGAGAATGGTGGATTTTTTTTGTGGGGGGGGGGGGGTGGAGGGTGTTGCAGAGAGCAGGTTACTGTTTGGTTTATAGCAAATGTTCATATTTTATGCCTAGTTGATCTGGAAGCGCAGACTAGCGCAATGCTACCGAAGTGGTGTATCTGCCATGACTTTGTGAATTCAAAGGTGATGGAACCTCACAAATCTTAAGTAAATTTTAAGATAACAAACAAAATGATGGTGGGGGGTGGGGGCAAAGTTTAGGGGGTAGATAGTTAAGATTTCTTACTTCACCCTTCAAGAGACTGGCAAAACTTTTAAGAGAAGCCTGTTTCCAGTCAACACTTGAGTATTCTTGTGTTGCAGTCCGAATGTGTCTCTTTGGTATTAGTGACTCAACATTAAACCTCACTTAAAACATTTCTCACCAAATTGGAACAGATATTAATTGTGTTGCATTATAATTCAAATTTCTAATACATCTTTGGTTTTGACTCTCAAAGAACTAGTCACAGTTAAACAACTATATGGGAGACGTATTCCAGTTGTGTTTCTGGTGTCACTGCATATATGAATTAGAGAAATCCATCCCTGCCCAACATGAAGTTTCTGATATAAAAACAGTGCTGGAAATACTCAGCAGGTCTGGCAGCATCTGTGGAGGGAGAAGCAGAGTTAACGTTTCAGGTCTGTGACCTTTCATCAGAATTGGCAAAGGTTAGAAATGTAATAGGTTTTAAGCAAGTGAAGTGGGGGTGGGGGGGGTGGTGCAAGAGAACAAAGGGAAGGTGTGTGATCAGTTAGAGAACAGGAGAGATTAGCTGACAAGGTCATGGTCAAGGGCAAAGGCAAAGGGAGTGTGCTAATGGTGTGGTGGAAGACAAAGCATTAGTGCAGAGAGTGTGTTAATGACAAAATAATGCACAGTTCTGTCCAAAAGCATCTGTAGTACTTTGCTTTTATTAAGTTTCTGATTTTTTTTTTTCTGATACATTTTTAACCCCCATTTTCAGACTAAAGGAGTGTATGAGAAGGTTGGGGAAGCCACTGAGACAGCTCTCTGTTGCTTGGCTGAAAAAATGAATGTGTTTGACACAGATCTGAAGAATCTATCCAAGATTGAGCGTGCCAATGCCTGCTGTACTGTAAGTTTTTAATTCTGAAGCAGTTTGCTTTCATTAAGAAACGAAATAGGAAATTTGGCTTAAAATATGTTTTGTTTCTCCAGGTCATCAAACAACTAATGAAGAAAGAGTTTACTTTGGAGTTCTCAAGAGACAGGAAATCTATGTCTGTGTACTGTTCCCCTAACAAACCCACACGTTCATCTATTGGCAACAAGATGTTCATCAAGGTAAAATGTTAATTCATTTATTTTTTTTTCTTCTACGTCTACTGTTCATCCTTTTGTGTTTTCACATTGGAGAAAATGATGTTTAGTACTGTCATTATAAATTGGCATCCATACTCCCAAGTAGTACCATGGGCAGGTTGACTTGTACTGTCCCAGTGACAATTTGGAGCAGACAATACTGCGTCTGTCTTGTGCTTGCAACCATTCCTTACTATTGATGAATAAGCTCAAACTGATGGAATTAATGTTGAGAGGCTGATTTGAGCTCATCAAATCCATGCTCTGAATTGGTTTGCAGACTGCCAAAATACCATAGAGAATGGTGGGGTCTATGCAATCAAGATGTGGTAAAGATACTGTAACTGTGTCTTGCTTTGTTTCCATAGGGTGCCCCTGAGGGTGTGATTGATAGATGCACGTATGTCCGTGTTGGAACCAATAAAGTTCCCCTCTCCACATCTATCAAAGAGAAGATTTTGACTGTTGTCAAAGAATGGGGTACTGGAAGGGACACACTGCGCTGCTTGGCACTGGCTACGCATGATAATCCTATCAGAAAAGAAGATATGAATCTGGAAGAGTCATCAAACTTCATTAACTATGAGGTTAGTATTGGGCAGAATAAAGAGCCTTAATATGATATAAAATCTTTACACAGGTAACTACTGTTTAAAAACTGAATACTGTCCATTGGATATAATGGAATAGCAGCCAAATGTATCCTAGTTAGAACATAAGGGGGTGGTCATTTCATAAGGCACAATAAATTCTCTTGCATCATTTTTAAGTGCACAGTAACATGTCTGTTCCAGGCACTCCTGAAGGAATTCTAACATCTCTTTTTTTACAAATGATATCTGAGAATCTAGTCTGCTTTAATAAATAAATTGAACAGTTGGCTTGCCAGTGAGATATGATTGTCCGTGTCTATGGATTTACACAACTCTAGTGTAGATCTCAAAGGTACAGTGGGAGATATAATAGACATCTGTTTTTTGTGTTGAATTGATTGCTGAAGGATTTGTTGAAACACAAATTTAGCCTGGACAAAGGTGTTTGGCACTGCACTGGAAATGGTGCAGGACACTTTGGTTTTTCCCTCTCTTCCCTCTCTTCAGTAATAGCAAAGTCCAAAAACAGGCTATGTATCTATAAGATGTGTCCAAGCAATTTTCTTCCATGGATCAGATCTCCCTGGCATGTAACCGAAGGGCTCCTTTGGTCCCATTCGGGTTCCAGGATCAAACCATGAGAGAGATTTGTAGCAGAAAAGGGGAAATGGCGTATGGATGAAGATCTGTGGCTGATTGGCCTGCCATTGATCACCCTGAGAGGAAGTCAGTGTAGCAGTCAGTGCGAAGCTTTGGTAGAGTATTTGGTGATGGGTTCTTGGGTTTGGGTGTTTAGAATATCCAGATGGCATAATGCAAACTTTTTTTTTAAAAGTATTCATCCACTACTTTAAAAGTAGGTGTCAATTGTATAGCTAAGTAGGAAAGTCTTGAGAGTTGATGACAACAAATAGAGTATGTTATCTGGTGGCTTGTCCAGACTGTGACGTTTCAGTGGATGAGTTTGCATTTGCCAGTACTGTGCCACCTAGTGGTCGCGTTGTCAGCAAATGAAGCTTTTTTACAATAACACAAGGGCAAGAAAATGTTTTTAAAATCATGGTGGAACATATTCAGACCACCCGCACACCCCATGCCACACACTCTTCATATGTCCATCATTATCCTCCTCAAACAGTTTTGAAATCACCACAGTGATGTTAGTATTTGAGTGGTCCTTGCTAGACAAGCACTTGACAGCTTAACAGTGCCCTGTGCTGGTGAAATGTCTGGTCTTGGTTAATTAGATTCCAAGGCTGCTCACATTTAGGGGTTCCAAACCCTTGTCCTTCAGTCCTCTAAACTCTCTGGATCTGCGTGAATGTGGTATTACCTTATTGGCAGAGAGGATGTAATCCATATTGAACAATTAGAATCTCTACCTGTATAGCTTTTTAGTTTGGTTTGAGTATGGTGATGGGTTCCATGTGTGCCAGACATCTAAATGACCAGAAAAAACACTCGTGGATTTCACTGCGCTGATGTGAGAAGTATTTAAGGAAAATGATGTACGTGGCAATTTATTACATGTAAAACTATTTGTCTGTCTGTCTCTGGCTGAAAGTGTTCCATTGCAACTTTTCAGCCTTTCTTTACCCTTGTTACGTTGTAAAATTCTCATTTTAGGTGTAACAGAATTGAAATATTTAACTTTGAGATAATTAAACCCATAAGTATCTATTAATTGAATGCATTTTAATTGATACAGCATTACACCATATTGATCATAGAATGGTTACACTACAGAAGGAGGCCATTCGGCTTGTCGTGTCTATGCCCGCCCTTTGTAAAAGTTAGTCCCATTCTCCCCCCCTGCATTTTTACCACATCACAGAGTAACTTGACTTCTGTCCCTTTAGTTAATCTTAGCGAGGGAGATAACTGGGTACTACAGTTGCTTGCTGCTTAGGAGGGGAAAGTTTCAGTCAGGGCTCCCTCTACTGATTGATTGTAACTCTTACTCAAAAGACCAGGTTACATACATGAGCGGCCAAGACTCATCGAACTGCACGCTGGCAAGACGGGAAGGTCAAGGGGTATAATTATGTTTACTGGCTTAAGAATTCTTTGTTGTGATTTTTATTTAATGGTGTGGTGATAAGATGTTACCCAATAAAGTAGTCCCTGTTAGACAAGTTCAAAAAAGACTGCATTAAGCTAGGTTTTTGGGGTAGAAACAGTTTGGGGTATCCAGTTAGCCTTGATGTGCCTAAACATTCCCTTTGTTTGAACATTGTAAAACTCCTAATATGCATGTAATGTTGTGACCTCTGGAGAGGTGTAGCAAAATGTTTTATAAAATGACAACCCTGTGTCCCATTTCAGGTTGGCCTGACATTTGTTGGATGTGTTGGTATGCTCGATCCACCAAGAACAGAGGTAGCTGCTTCAATCAAGATGTGCAGATATGCTGGCATCCGTGTCATTATGATCACTGGCGATAACAAGGGCACCGCTGTAGCCATTTGCCGTCGTATTGGTATCTTTGGAGAACGGGAAGATGTCTCTAAAAAAGCTTTCACTGGTCGTGAGTTTGATGAACTTCCCCCAGCAGAACAGAGAGACGCTTGCTTGACTGCTCGCTGCTTTGCTCGTGTAGAACCATCCCACAAGTCTAAGATTGTGGAGTTTTTACAAGCGTTTGATGAGATCACAGCCATGGTAAGAACGCTAGTTTTTGAAGTACTCCATTCTCCAATCATTCTTGCGTTGGGTGTGTTTTTTTTTTTCAAACTACTTTTGTCAGGTCTGGTTAAAGTGATTGCTGGGCTGGTTCCATGGGTTAATGTTTTCCTTACAGGCAATCAGCTTAAAGGCAACTGTCTTCATGGGGAGAAGAATAAATTTTACAGTTTCCCAGACTCAACACAACTGATGTTTATTGCATTAAACTTGTGATCACTTGCAATTATCGTGAAAGTGAAGTATTGCTCTTCCTCCATGCCTTAAATAAGCTTTGCTGAACATTTTCGTAAAGACTGACCCTTTAAGAAAGGCTTCTTTCATCAGAATAATTCATTTTCTACACAGTTTCGTGTATCGGATGCATTAGCTGTTCTGTTTGATGTATCAATACATTTATTCAATCAAAGTTCTGTTGAAGCTTAGTTCATGGGCTTCCTGATGACTCAGCTTCTAGTGAATGTTTAGCCACAAAGGCCAAGAAGATCCTTTGTCTGTGTGTTAAGCATATCACAGTAGGGGTGCTGCAGTTGGCTTCTACCTTGTGATTAAGGAAAAGGAATTCGGCCAACGTTTCCATTCCTGATCAAGCAGTGATTCCTGCTGAAAGTTCCCATTTTTAGACGTTGGGTGAAGACAGCATCGGGCTCCGCTCTGCCCACTTGGCAAAATAAAAAAAAAACTTAGAATCTAGGTTCCACTCTTCAAATAAAAAAGCCTTTATGGTGAATTACTGGGGATGCCTTAATCTAGCAAGAACTCGATGTCTTCAGGAAAAGTTTGGTGGAAAGGGGATGGGGGAATTTTTAAGACTTTTTGTATTTCAAGAAATTGTTCGTTTAATGCTATTTCATTCTGCTACTTTTCCATGTTAAAGCCCATCAGTTATTTTCGGACTCGAGAATTATTTCTAAAGCACAGTAAACAGTAATGGCTGTTTTAGAAATAGTTTTCCCTGTTCCTTAAAACTGTTGCTATTGGAGGGGTTGAGAAGCTGTAAATGTTGTAGCCCGGTTTTACTGTAATTATGAAATATTAAGTTGTTAAAAACTGATTTAAAAAAAAAAAAATGGGCGGCACAGTGGCGCAGTGGTTAGCACCGCAGCCTCACAGCTCCAGCGACCCGGGTTCAATTCTGGGTACTGCCTGTGTGGAGTTTGCAAGTTCTCCCTGTGTCTGCGTGGGTTTTCTCCGGGTGCTCCGGTTTCCTCCCACATGCCAAAGACTTGCAGGTTGATAGGTAAATTGGCCATGATAAATTGCCCCTAGTATAGGTAGGTGGTTGGGAAATATAGGGACAGTTGGGGATGTGGTAGGAATATGGAATTAGTGTAGGATTAGTATAAATGGGTGGTTGATGGTCGGCACAGACTCGGTGGGCCGAAGGGCCTGTTTCAGTGCTGTATCTCTAAATAAAAAAAATAAATAAAAGCTGACACCAAGATGAATGTGCATTTAAAAGTAACAGTTGGCCACTAAGCAATATCTTTTATCAGTGTAATGTATTGCTGCATCAGCTTGTTGTAACATACAGCTGCATTTTATTCTGGTGGCAGACTGGAAGGTGGGGGGAGATCCTGCTCAGTCCTCAGTCAGACCCATAAGGCATTTAACGGTGGGCAGCCAATTAACTGCAAGCCGTCAGGGACACCATCCCTTTAAGGGACGAGCTCCCTCCTCCAGAGCTGCCAACCAATCGGAAGGCTGCCAGCTCTGCAGTATTAGCAGCACCACTGGGAGCAGTGTTGACTGGCAGTACTGCAGGAGGTCCTGCAGTGTGAAGATGTCTAGAGACTCCAAAAAAGGCGAGTGGGGTCAGGATTGGCGAGGCCAGTCAGGCAGGTCTCAGCAGCAGGATTGGGGGGTGTTGGTGATGGTGATGGTTTTGGGGTGTGGGGAGGAGGGAGGTGGGGTGGTGGGTGTGGGCTCGGCTCTGGAGCAATTACTGCTGGGGGGTTGGAGGGATCCTTCAGGGGCCCTAGATTGGCCCAAAGGAGGAGCCACCCCCAATCCTGCTCCAAACCTGCTAGGAGGACGCCAGGCTTTAACTAGAAGAGTCTTCCCGCTAGTGGCGGGCCCCTCAGCCTTTGACCAAATTGAGGTGGAGGCTGGAAGAGGCCCTTAAGTGGCCATCCTCACCATTCCCTGTCCAGACAAAATGGCAGGGGGCCTAGGCAACATAGGGAATGGTGCACCCTGCCATTTTGTTGCCCTCCGCCTCTGCTTGCCTCCAAGGGCAGAACAAAATTCTGTCTATAATGTTGGGGCAACAGTCATGGAAATAGTTCATTATTCAGGGCACTGAGGTGCATACAAGGCATTCTTTCAGAAGATAAAGAAACACTTGAGCACACATCAGTCACATCCATCACTGCGTCTCCTCTAAATCTTTCTAAATTCCCACACCTAGATTGTTAACTACTTGACATCTGGCTGCTAGTTTCAATGGGGTCGATTCTCTACTTGCTGCCCGGTGTAAAACTGGTTTTGTGGATTGGTCGTCTATTATAGAAACCATCCAGTTTTCATTTCTATTACTTTTCCACATTGGCCAATCTATCTGCAATACCATTAAATTTACCTTTTTTTTATAATTGAGTATTGCTGAAAAAAGAGGCACGCTGTCGAAGCTTTTCATCTTGCACTCATCAGGACAGATGCAAGAATGCCAAATTTCCAAGGGAGCAGCAATTTATTCTGCTTGAGAAAAGGGTGTTGTTTGGTTGGCGAGTTGACTCTGGTCACGGCATTGCCATGGCGAATGCACTAGGGCACTATTGTCCTCCACGCTTTTGTTTAATTCAAAAAGCGCAATGCCTGGACATGTTCCTTTTGCCTGCAGAGGACAGATCCCTGCGTATGAATATGTGTAGCTTCTAGCAAGCGTAAGTGTGTCATGTTGCGAGCTCAACTGATCTTAAATTGGTTGTTGGTGAAATTCCTAGCACACTTGAGATTAGAGTCAGTTATACAGCACAGAAATAGGCCCTTTAGACCACTATGCACGCCAGCCATCAAGCCTATCTATTCTAATCCCATTTTCCAGCACTTGGCCCATAGCCTTGTATGCTATGGCGTTTCAAATGCTCATCTAAATACTTCTTAAATGTTGAGTCATAGTATTATACGGCACACAGGCCCTTCGGCCATCCCGCACCTATCTATTCTAATCCCATTCGTTCAGTAAATGCTGTCCAATCGTGAATTAAACAAAGCATGGGGAAACAATAGTTCCCTGGTGCATTCTCCATGGCAATGCCTTGACCAATCAGCACCCTTTTCTCATGCAGTATAAATTGTTGCTCCCTTTCAAATTTTGGCATTCTTGCATCTGTCCTGATGAGTGCAAGACAAAAAGCTTTGACAGCATATCTTTATTTCTCAGCAATACTGAAGTTCTGAACTACCAAGCGACTATTTTTATATTTCTTAGAATCCTGTGGTACATATCTAATAGAACTGGTGAAGAAAGGAACTTGAGGGTTGCCTGTTTGAATTAATTTCTTCTTCTTGCCCATGTTCTTCTGCTTTTCTTATTTAATTCAAAATTCAAGTTACATGTGTCCTGTGTATTTCTGAAGAGGCAAATAGTCACTGTGAGGCAAGTTCACTATTTGAAAGGAAGTGATTTGTCTTAAAGAAACAAATGTCAGTCTTCATAGAATGGCTTCCTCCTTGGCTGCACCATTCGACTCATCGGGCTTGTGTCAACTCTTTGAAAGAATTATTCAATTAATACCACTCTTCTGCCCTTTCCTAATAGCCCTACAAATTTCTCATCAAGTATTTATCCAATTTTCCTTTGAAAATTATTATTGCATCTGTTTGCACAACCCTTTCAGAGTGCATTCTAGATAATTTTGCTGCATTTAGAAAAAGAAAATTCCTCATGTCACTGGTTCTTTTGCAATTATCTTAAATCTGTGTCTTCTGGTTACTGACCTTTTTGCCACTGAAAACAGCTTCAAGACTCTTCATAAATTTTAACACAACAATCAAATCTCCCCTTCTCATCTGCTCGAAGGAGAACAACCTCAGTTTCTCTAATCTCTCTGTGACTGAAATCTTTCATCCCTTGTACCATTCTGTTAAATCTCCTCTGCACCCTATCTAAGGCTTTGACAACCAAAGGTGTCATGCCCAGAATTGGGCGCAATTGTCCTTACTCCAGCTACTACTTAACCAGTTATTTATAAAGGTTTTGTATAACTTCCTTGCTTTTGTACTCTCTGTCTCTATTAAAAAGGCATACTGGATCCTTGACTTTATTAACAGTGTTACGGACAGGTGGTAAGCAGTGTGGGTGGTTCCCACTGTTCCCACTCCCAACTAACCGCAATCAGGTTTTGTTTAAAATGATAGCCTGTGAGTGTTTTACTTGCTAAATAATCAGACCGTGACCTGTTTTTTCTTGTAGCTTTAAACACAGAAGATTAACTACTTATTGAACAATATTCATTCCCCGAAATATTCGCAACATCACTCATGCACGCATTCACCTTTGCATGCACTCTCGTAGATAGATAGAAGGTAAGAGTTCAAGGTGTGGTAGGTGTTCGTGGTTTATGGTAAACCTGTTGAATCTTCTAAGTAGGATAGTCTCTTTTAAAGATGCAGGCCTGGGTTGTTTGTAGTTTTGACTTGTTGAGGTGTTGTAGATTTCTGGTAGTTGAGATTTCAGATTGGAGGTGGCAGTCACTTTCAGTTCTCTACTGCACCAGGTTGAAGTGTAGAATCAGCAGAACTTCTTGTTTAGGCTAGGTCTTTCCACAGCTCTTGGCTAGACTCCTTCTGTGAAGCTATGATCTCTCCCTCTCTCTCCAGAAGGTTGCCGTTTCAGTTCAAAATCCATCAAATTAGAGTCTGTTAGTTGACACATGGCCCTCTCCCCAGGTGTAACCACACACTGGATCAGGATATGGAATCCATGGCCATCAATTGATGTCTGGATAGGTGTAATCCTGTAATGATGTGGCTGCTTCACATTTTTGATTCAGAAGAACCCATTCAATTTAGGAATGACTCTTGATGGTTTCAGGATGGGTGTATCCTTTCGAGGCAGTGAGACAGTTTGAATATACAGCCCTAGTCAACTGACCTTCAGTGAACATTTGGCAGCACATTGTCCACTTTTTAAAGAAAAAGTAAATTTCAAGATTCCACATTGAATAAAGTTTGTATCTTAAAAGTAGGAATATGATGTCTTTGCTGAACTTGACAACAGCCTTCTCCACATATCCTGCCACCTTCAAAGACTTGTGTATGTACAACCCCAAGGCTGTTTCTGCACCCTCTTTAAAATTGTACCATTTAGTTTATATCGTCTCTCCTCATTCTTCCTACCAAAATGAATCACTTCACACTTCTCTGCATTAAATTCCATCTGCCATGTGTGCGCCCATTTCAGGAGTCTACCTGTGTCCTCCCAAACTGCTGTTAACTCCGTTACCATTAATATACATCAAAAAGAGCAGTGGTCCCAACACTGACCCCTGGGGGACGCCACTGTGTACCTTCCCGCCCCCCCCGGTGAAATATGTAAAAGAGCCACCATTAATCTCTGCTTTCTGTCTTAGCTAATTTTGTATCCACAGAGTCACTGCTCCTTTAATCCCATGGGATTCAATTTTGCTAACAAGTGATACTTTATCAAACATTTTTAAAGTCCATATGCACAACCTTAAACTGCACTAGGCTGATCAACCCTTTTGATTACTTCATCCAAGAACTCAATCAAGTTTGTCGAACATGATTTTTCTTCAACAAATATGTGCTGGCTTTCATTTTATTAACCTGTATTTTACCAAGTGACAATTCATTTTGTCCCAGATTAATGCGTGTCAACGTTTTCCCTCCACATATACTTGCTGGCTTGTTAAGAAGATTGAAGGCAAAGCCTCTGCAATTTCCACCCTTCCTTCAGCAACCTAGGATGCATCCCATTTGGACTGGGTGACTTTTCTACTTAGAAGTCTGCCAACCTTTTAAGCGTCTACTCCTTATCTCTTTTTATCCTATCCAATTTGTCTACCACCTCTTCCTTTTCCTGTGACATTGGCAGCAGCATCCTTAATGAAGACCGATGCAGAGGACTGATTTTAGTACCTCAGCCATGCCCTCTGTATAAGATCTCCTTTTTGATTGTAAATCAGCCTCACCCTTCCTTTTGACTATCCTTTTTTACTATCCATATATTTACAATAGACTTTAGGGTTCCCTTTTATGGTACCTGCCAATCTATTCTCATGCACTCGCTTTGCCCTGCTTTCCTTTTTCATTTCTCCCCTGCATTCTTTGTGTTCAGCTTGACTGTTTACTGAATTACAAACCCAACATTTATCATGAGCTGTCTTTTCCTTTTTCATTTTAATCTTTACCCATCATTTATTTTCTGACATTTTTAATTAAAAATTCATTGCATTTTACTTCCTGGTTTGCTGACTGAGTATACTTCAATGTGATTGGCTGCATACCCTCCTTGATGACCTCTTATTGCTGGATGCCTGGAGATCCCCTTGACTTGGCACCAGATTCAAACTGACCTTGAAAAGGAAATCAGTGCCACAGATATCACTAGATCTTTGTGGACATCTTTCTTTAAGGTCAGCGGTAAGTGTTGCTGTGAGAAATTCAGGCCATTGTCACATGTTTTATTTATACTTGTGTTTTCGTTTAGTATCCCTTTAAATCCTATTTGTTTATTATTTAGGTATGCCAGATTTTTATTTAATGCAATTTGGAACCCTTTATGTTGGTGACTGCTACTTAATTTTAATTTTATCCTCTTTGCATTACTGATTATTTGTATGTTAACTTTTGCAGTTGCCACTTGGTTTAAATTAGTTAGCACCTCCTTCCCCCTCTGTACCAATGTCTTTTTTTTAATATATAGTCTTCACTGTTTGCAACAGTGTCAGTCATGGATTAATTGGCACCACTATTACCTCTGACTCAGAAGGTTGTGGGTTCAAGTCGCACTCCAGAACTTGAGCACAAAACTCTATGCTGACACTCCGGGACCGTTCTGAGGGGAGTATTGCACTGCTGGAGGTGCTTTCTTTTAGATGTATTAAACTGAGGCCCTGTCCACCCTTTCAAGTGAACGTACAATATCTATGGGCACTATTTGAAGAGCAGCAGGGGAGTTACCACAGGTGTCCTGGCTATTATTGATCCCTCAATCAACATCACAAAAACAGATTACCTGGTTGTTATCACATTGCTGTTGTGGGTGCTTGCTGTGCACAAACTGGCTGCTGCATTTCCTACATTACAATGGTTACATTTCAAAAGTACTTCATTGGCTGTAAAGTGTGAGACACCTGGTGGCCATGAAAGGCGCTATATAAATGCAAAAGTACTGCAGGTGCTGGAAATCTTAAATAAAAACAGAAAATGCTGGAAATACTCCAAGTCTGGAGGCATCTGTGGAGACAACTGTTAACATTTCAGATTGATGAGTCTTCATCATATAAATGCATGTCTTTCTTTAAAGTCTTTCAACCCACTGCACTTCAATAGATATTCCTCTAGTGCATATACCCCTCAGACATGCTAGTTACCACTGGTCAGTCAGCTTCCAGCCACAGTAATTAACAGCTAGTCAGGGATCCACTTACAACTGATTGACTGTTGACTGCCACTGACTTTACCTTTTTAAAAAAAATAATAACCCAGTTTTATAACTTAGTGATTAGATTATACATCAGCATAAAATGTATTTACTTGTTAGGGAATTGTTTTCATTGTCATAAAGTGGTCTGTGGCCAAACTGAAATGATGGCAATGATGCCCTATTAATTTCTATATCCTGTTTGCTCAGCTATTTTGCTCTTAAGTATTTAGATCCTGGTAAAAAGCCACCTTCAAATAATCAACCATATTTGTAATTTTTGGATGCTGCCTTGAACTTTTCAATCGCTGAATGTTGTACAGTATTGCAAAAAAATTTTCTTGAAGTCACCTATTTTCATATACCAAATAAGACGTTCACCTAGTTGAATTGTTTTTTTTCTGGTCTTTAGACTGGTGATGGTGTGAATGATGCTCCTGCCCTAAAGAAGGCAGAGATTGGAATTGCCATGGGATCTGGTACTGCTGTAGCAAAATCTGCCTCTGAAATGGTACTAGCTGATGACAATTTCTCCACAATCGTAGCAGCGGTAGAGGAAGGCCGTGCTATCTATAACAACATGAAACAATTTATTCGCTACCTCATCTCTTCCAATGTTGGCGAAGTAGTCTGGTAAGTAAGAGGTCCTACTTTTATGCAATTATCATTCCCAGTTGCAATTAATTATTTCATTAATGAAAAAAAATTGAAAAGCAAATCATTCAAGATTGTGAAGCAAATTTAAAAATTAATCTGTGAAAATATCTTCACTGTGGCAAATGGTTCAAGTACTAAGAAACAAGAATAGTTTTAAAAAACATCAAGAAGCGAAGTTGTGAAATAGGTTATTGAGGAAGATCACAGAACTAAATCATAGAAATAAGCTTGACAGTGAACTGCATACCTGCAAGAAAGAGGATAAAAGGTATGATGAGAATATATCTAGATGTTTTAAAATAAAGTTTGTGCACAAACAGTTTTAAATCAAATAGTCGTTTGACATTGTACTGCTGAACTACAAGAAAGCCCCCAGCGAGTTAACATCCGTAGCACTTAAAACAGCCAGAGGTGCTGCACAAAGAACAGCCAGGCACTATGCAAATGACTACTGGCAACACCTATGCAGTCATATTGAGCTGGCCTCAGACACCGGAAACATCAGAGGAATGTATGATGGCATTAAGAGAGCTTTTGGGCCAACCATCAAGAAGATCGTCCCCCTCAAATCTAAATCGGGACATAATCACTGACCAACGCAAACAAATGGACCGCTGGGTTGAACACTACCTAGAACTGTACTCCAGGGAGAATGTTGTCACTGAGACTGCCCTCAATGCAGCCCAGCCTCTACCAGTCATGGATGAGCTGGACATACAGCCAACAAAATCGGAACTCAGTAATGCCATTGATTCTCTAGCCAGCGGAAAAGCCCCTGGGAAGGACGGCATTACCCCTGAAATAATCAAGAGTGCTAAGCCTGCTATACTCTCAGCACTCTACGAACTGCTTTGCCTGTGCTGGGACAAGGGTACAGTACCACAGGACATGCTCGATGCCAATATCATCACCCTCTTTAAAAACAAAGGTGACCGCGGTGACTGCAACAACTACCGTGGAATTTCCCTGCTCAGCATAATGGGGAAAGTCTTTGCTCGAGTCTCTTTAAACAGGCTCCAGAAGCTGGCCGAGCGTGTCTACCCTGAGGCACAGTGTGGCTTTCGAGCAGAGAGATCGACCATTGACATGCTGTTCTCCCTTCGTCAGCTACAGGAGAAATGCCGCGAACAACAGATGCCCCTCTACGTTGCTTTCATTGATCTCACCAAAGCCTTTGACCTCGTCAGCAGACGTCGTCTCTTCAGACTACTAGAAAAGATCGGATGTCCACCAAAGCTAATAAGTATCATCACCTCATTCCATGACAATATAAAAGGCACAATTCAGCATAGCGGCGCCTCATCAGACCCCTTTCCTATCCTGAGTGGCGTGAAACAGGGCTGTGATCTCGCACCTACACTGTTTGGGATTTTCTTCTCCCTGCTGCTCTCTCATGCGTTCAAGTCTTCAGAAGAAGGAATTTTCCTCCACGCAAGATCAGGTGGCAGGTTGTTCAACCTTGCCCGTCTAAGAGCGAAGACCAAAGTACGGAAAGTCCTCATCAGGGAACTCCTCTTTGCTGACGATGCTGCATTAACATCTCACACTGAAGAGTGTCTGCAGAGTCTCATCGACAGGTTTGCGGCTGCCTGAAATGAATTTGGCCTAACCAGCCGCCTCAAGAAAACGAACATCATGGGACAGGACGTCAGTAATGCTCCATCCATCAATATCGGTGACCACGCTCTGGAAGTGGTTCAAGAGTTCACCTACCTAGACTCAACTATCACCAGTAACCTGTCTCTAGATGCAGAAATCAACAAGCGCATGGGAAAGGCTTCCACTGCTATGTCCAGACTGGCCAAGAGAGTGTGGGGAAAATGGCGCACTGACACGTAACACAAAAGTCCGAGTTTATCAAGCCTGTGTCCTCGGTACCTTGCTCTACGGCAGCGAGGCCTGGACAACGTATGTCAGCCAAGAGCGACGTCTCAATTTATTCCATCTTCACTGCCTCCGGAGAATCCTTGGCATCAGGTGGCAGGACCGTATCTCCAACACAGAAGTCCTCGAGGCAGCCAACATCCCCAGCTTATACACCCTACTGAGTCAGCGGCGCTTGAGATGGCTTGGCCATGTGAGCCGCATGGAAGATGGCAGTATCCCCAAGGACACATTGTACAGCGAGCTCGCCACTGGTATCAGACCCACCGGCTGTCCATGTCTCCGCTTTAAAGACTTCTGCAAACGCGACATGAAGTCCTGTGACATTGATCACAAGTCGTGGGAGTCAGTTGCCAGTGATCGCCAGAGCTGGCGGGCAGCCATAAAGGTGGGGCTAAAGTGTGGCGAGTCAGAGAGACTTAGCAGTTGGCAGGAAAAAAGACAGAAGCGCAAGGGGAGAGCCAACTGCAAAACAGCCCTGACAACCAATTTTATCTGCTGCACCTGTGGAAGAGTCTGTCACTCTAGTATTGGCCTTTATAGCCACTCCAGGCGCTGCTCCACAAACCACTGTCCACCTGCAGGCGCTTGCCCATTGTCTCCCGGAGACAAGGAGGCCAAAGAAGAAGTACAGAACTTGAATATTGCCGAAAATAGAGACATGTTGTCGAAGCTTTTTGTCTTGTGCTCATTACGCTGAGAACCAATTTAAGTTTGTCTGGGCTCCCAGTGTGGCTCATTTGTGTGTACTGGAAGCTACATATATTAATACACAGGGCCCTGTTCTTTGCAAACAGAATATGTACAAAAGTTGCGCCTGTTTCAGCTAAACAAAATAAGTGACAGCCATTCACTCGTGCATTCTCCATGGCAACGCCTCTACCAATCAGAGTTCACTTGCCAACCAATCAGCGCACTCTTCTCATGCAGTATAAAGTTGTTTTCCCTCACATTGATATTCTGAGGAATGTCCTGATGAGTGCAAGACGAAAAGCTTAGACAACATGTCTCCATTTTCAGCAATACTCTAGTTTTAAATCAGTTATTAGTATTGTTAAATCAGCTCATGCATATCCACTGAAGTTGCAAAACTAATAATTTCAGTTGGTAGGGAAGAATTAACCAGTTCTCATTGAGGATGCTAGGTGGAGCATAGAATCTTAAGTGGCAAAAGCCCTGGAAGCCTAATAACCAATCCCACCAACCTGGCTTCTCACCAAACCTTTTATCCTCTTTCTTGCAGGTATACAGTTCACTGTCCAGCTTATTTCTATAATTTGGTTCTGTGATCTTCCTCAATAACCTGTTTCACAACTTTGCTTAATTTTTTAAACTATTTTTGTTTCTTAGTACTTGAACCATTTGCTGCAGTGAAGACATTTTCCCAGATTAATTTTTAGTTTGCTTCACAATCTTGAAAACTTGAATTGGGTCATACCAAAGACTCCCTTTTTCCAATGAAAATGAGCCAAATTCTTTAAGTTGTTGAAATAATGTAAATTCTGATGCTACTGAATTCTCTTTGGGGTTTGTCTCTTGTAATAAGGGCAATAATAAACTTCCTATGATTTCTGTGAGCAGAGCTTCATGCAATACTGTGAAAATCTAACATTTGGTAACAGTGTAAACTTTTGTGAGTTGGACATATTTCTGCCCCTGCCACAGTACCAAAATGGCCCTTATCAATTTCACAAATGACATCCTATGTGACTGACGGTGGTGAACTATCCTTCCTCGTTCTTCTTGACCTATCTGCAGCCTTTGACATGATTAACTACACCATCCTCCTCCAACGACTCTAGACTGTTGTCCAGCTAGGTGGGCCTGCACTCACCTGCGACCATTCTTATTTATCCAGTCAGAGCCAAAGAATCACATGCAATGACTTCTCTTCTCGGGCCCGCACCATATCCTCTGGTGTTGCCCAAGGATCTATCCTTGGTCCATTTCTTGTACTCATTTACGTATTGCCTCTCAACGGCATCATCTGAAAACAGTGCCAGTTTCCACATGTAGGCTGGTGACACCCAGTCAACCTCGCCACCACTTCCCTCGACCCCTCCACTGTCTCTCAATTGTCTGACATGGATGAGCAAAAATTCCTCCAACTAAATGTTGGAAAGGCTGAAGCTATTGTCCTCGATCGCTGCCACAAACTCTGCTCCCTAGTGACCAATTCCATCCCTCTCCATGGCAACACTCTGAGGCTGAGCCAGACTGTTCACAACCTTGGTGTTGTTTGTGACCCTGACTTGGACTTCCACGCCCACACCATTATTGAGACCACCTATTTCCACTTCCATAACATTGTCAGGCTCTACCCCTGCCTCTGTTCATCTGCTGCTGAAACTGATCCATGCTGTTGTTACCTGTAGACTTGACTATTCCAACACATTCCTGGCCAGCCTCCTATCTTTCATCCTCCGTAAACTTGAGGTCATTCAAAACTTTGCCCATTTCCTAACTCTCTCAAAGTCCCATTCCACTCATCACCCCTGCACTCGCTGGCCTATGTTGGCACCTGGTTAAACAATACCTCAATTTTAAAATTCTCACCCTTGTTTTCAAATTCCCTCCATGGCCTCACCCCTCGTTATCCCTATAAACTCCTCCGATGTTGGCACTCCTCCAATTCTGGTCTCTTGAACATCCCCAATTTTAATCACTGCCGTTGGCGATTGTGCCTTCAGCTGCAAAGGCCCTAAGTTCTTGAATTCCCTTCTTAAACCTCACTGCGTCACTACCTTCCTTTCTTCCTTAAAGGTGCTCCTTAAAGCTTATCTCTTTGACTAAGCTTTAGGTCATCTTTCCTAGTAACTCCTTATGTAGCTTAGTATCAAAATTTGTTTGATAACATGCTGTGAAACACCTTAATTTATAATGTTAATGGTGCTATGTAAATGCAAGTTACTGTTGCAGGTTATTTTGTTGTACTTTCAAAGAGGGCAAAACTGACCCAGCTATACAAGACTTAAACAATTATCAGTAATCAAAAAAATAATGGAAACCATAGCAGGAGCTATAATAGATTACTAAAACCAACACAGATTAAAAGAGGAATGTCTTGCTTAGCAAACCATTTTGACTTCTTTGAGGACATAATAAATTGGGTAGTTTGCCTTTCTATAATATAGTTTATTTAGACTCGTTGACAAGGTCCCACTTGAGAGGCTACTGATAACTCAAATACTTGGTAATACAAGGAAGAATGTGGGAATGGAGGAGAAATAAGAAACTGAGCATTGCCCAAAGTGTAGTATTGGGTGGAGAATGTAATTGAGTTTTTGTGGAACGATGTAGACCAGTTATGAAATTTAACGCAGGCAAATGCAAAGTATTGCCTACTGGAAGAAATAATGAACATCCGTGATTTACAAGATGAGGACTGAATTAACACAGGAAAACTTTGAAAAAAAACTTGATTGACATAAATTTGTCATGTTCACTGTCAACAATATGGATAAGCAAATGGAGTGTTGAGATCCAGAACTAAACAGTGGGATACATGTCTGTAGAAGTTATACTGAGGCTGAATAATTCACTGGTTAGACTGCACTTGTTCCGTGACCTGTCTTCATTACTGCGATTGGAAAGAGGGTAGAGAGAGCAACAAGAATAATCCTAAAAGCAATCAGAAAAGCTTGGAGACATTTATGCTCCACAGTCTGGAGTGGGAAAAGTTAAGGAGGAAACTCATTAATGTCTCTATATAATATAGAGTATTGAAAAGTACAATGTAAACCCAGAGCCTTACTTCAAAATAAGTCGACCCAGGATGATATGTACATTTAAAATGCACCTTAGAAAAAATTTGTTGTTCAAAGGGTCATAGATTATTTCAAATGTTGCTTAGTGAAGGTAGTAGTATCAAAAGATATTGGAGGTGGAGAGTTGGAGCACTGGAGGGACCAGATGGGCCATCAATGGTTTTTCTTTGCTTACGAAGCAGGGTTTCTTGTTTGCCCTTTTCTTAGTAACCACGTATTGTGCTGATGCAGTAATAAATCCACAATCCTGACTTGGAACTATATCGCCGTTCCTTCATTGTTGCTGGGTCAAAATCCTGGAATCCCCTTCCTAACAGCACAGTGGGTATCCCTACCCCACATGGACTGCAGCGGTTCAAGAAGGCAGCTCACCACCACCTTCTCAAGGGCAATTAGGGATGGGCAATAAATGCTGGCCTGGCCAGTGACACCCACATCCCATGACTGAATAAAAAAAAATAGATTTATGACCGTTACATCTCACCTGATTGATTGTCACTGTGATACCACTGTTCCATTTAACACACAGTCCTCCTTTTAGACTCTTCTTCCAAAACTATTCATGTTTAATCATGAGAGCTTTGACAAAGTGCTTGGCTATTTAGCTCTGGGGAGTATCACATTGAGGCTGCTCCTTGCCTGATGTACAAACATTTTCATTTGAAGCAGGAAACGTTGAAAAGAGAGCAAGAATAGAGCCCTAGCTGATTGTCTCCCCACCGCACCCACCCCGCCACCCTAACCAACCACCATCCCATCAGATTGCTTAGACCAATTGTAACCCTGTACTCCTATTCCAGCGGAGATCAGTTAACTTGACTTACACCAGAGTACAAATTGGGGACCAGTAAGCTCAGCTACACTTTTGGATAAAATTAATGAGTCATTGGGGAAGCATTATTTCACACTTTTGTGTTGAACTACATATGTCAACCATTGACCCAGTTGTGTAAAGGATCTCAATCTTTTTGAATCCAATTGCATTGCAAGATGTAACTAGTGGGGTGCCACAGGGTTCGGTCCTCGGGCAACTATTTACAATCTATATTAAATGACTTGGATGCAGGGATAGAAGGTACTATAGCCAAATTTGCAGATGACAGTAAAATAGGTGGGATAGTAAGTTGCAATAAAGAAATAAGAAATTTCCAAATGGATATGGATAGGTTAGGTGAATGGGTCAAAATTTGGCAGATGGAGTTTAACGTGGATAAGTGTGAGGTTATCCATTTTGGTCGCAAGAATAGAAAGGCAAATTATTATCTAAATGGAGAGAAACTTCAGAGTGCTTCGGTGCAGAAGGATCTGGGTGTCCTCGTGCATGAATCGCAGAAAACTAGTATGCAGGTACAGCAGGTAATAAGAAAGGCAAATGGAATTTTGGCATTTATTGCTAAAGGAATAGAGTATAAGAGTAGGAAAGTGTTGCTGCAACTATAGAAGGCATTAGTGAGACTGCACCTGGAGTATTACGTACAGTTTTGGTCCCCTTACTTGAGGAGGGATGTAGTTGCATTGGAGGCAGTTCAGAGGAGGTTCATTAGATTGATTCCAGAGATGAGGGATTTGTCTTATGAAGTGAGATTGAGCAGTTTAGGCCTTTACTCTCTAGAGTTTAGAAGAATGCTAAGTCTCTTCGACTCGCCCTTGTTTAGCCCCACCTGTATGGCTGCCCGCCAGCTCTGGCAACTGACTCCCATGACTTGTGGTCAATGTCACAGGACTTCATGTCGTGTTTGCAGACATCTTTAAAACAGAGACATGGACAGCCGGTGGGTCTGATACCAGTGACGAGCTCACTGTACAATGTGTTCTAGGGGATCCTGCCATCTTCCATGCGGCTCACATGGCCAAGCCATCTCAAGCACCGGTGGCTTAGTAGGGTGTATATGCTGGGGATGTTGGCCGCCTCGAGGACTTCTGCGTTGGAGATATAGTCCTGCCACCTGATGCCAAGGATTCTCCGGAGGTAGCGAAGATGGAATGAGTTGAGACGTCTCTCTTGGCTGACATATGTTGTCCAGACCTCGCTGCCATCGAGCAAGGTACTGAGGACACAGGCTTGATACACTCGGACTTTTGTGTTCTGTGTCCGTGTGCCATTTTCCCCTCATTCCCTTGGCCAGTCTGGAAATAGCAGCGGATACCTTTCCCACGCGCTTGTTGATTTCTGCATCGAGAGACAGGTTACTGGTGATAGTTGAGCCTAGGTAGGAGAAATCTTGAACCGCTTCCAGAGCGTGGTCACCGATATTGATGGATGGAGCATTTCTGTTGTCCTGTCCCATGATGTTCATTTTCTTGAGGCTGATGGTTAGGCCAAATTTGTTGCAGGCAGCCGCAATCCTGTCGATGAGACTCTGCAGGCACTCTTCAGTGTGAGATGTTAATGCAGCATCGTCAGCAAAGAGAAGTTCCCTGATGAGGACCTTCCGTACTTTGGTCTTTGCTCTAAGAGTGGCAAGGTTGAACAACGTGCCCCCTGATCTTGTGTGGAGGAAAATTCCTTCTTCTGAACATATGTGAGAGCAGCAGTGAGAAGAAGATCCCAAACAGTGTAGGTGTGAGAACACAGCCCTGTTTCACACCACCCAGGGTAGGAAAGGGGTCTGATGAGGCTGAATTGTGCCTTTCATATTGTCATGGAATGAGGTGATGATACTTAGTAGCTTTGGTGGACATCCGATCTTTGCTAGTAGTCTGAAGAGACCACGTCTGCTGACGTGGTCAGAAGCTTTGGTGAGATCTATGAAGGCAACCTAGAGGGGCATCTGTTGTTCACGGCATTTCTCCTATAGCTGGTGAAGGGAGAACGGCATGTCAATGGTGGATCTCTCTGCTCGAAAGCCGCACTGTCCCTCAGGGTAGACATGCTCAGCCAGCTTCTGGAGTCTGTTTAAAACGACGCGAGAGGTCAAGGTTTAGGATAAGGGGTAGCAGATTTATTACAGGTGAGGAGAAATTACTTCTCTCAAAAGCTCGTGAGTCTGTAGAATTCACTACCCCAGAGTGCAGTGGATGCTGGGACATTGAGTAAATTTAAGGAGGAGGTAGACAGATTTTTAATTAGTAATGGGTTGAAGGGTTATGGAGAACGGGCAGGAAAGTGGAGTTGAGGCCAAGATTAAATCAGCCATGAGCGTATTGAATGATGGAGCAGGCTCAAGGGGCTGAATTGCCTACTCCTGCCCCTAGTTCTTATGTTCTTCCTCTCTCTTTTTCAGCTTGGAATTTTATTTAATGAGTGCTGCTTCAAGTCATTAAAATAATTCCAGTGCTCCCCGATGCCAGGTGATCATCACTCATAACCTGTTTGAAGCTTAAAAATTTCTTGAAAAAAATTTTAAGCCATATTTGTAAACAGCTGCATATTGCACATCAGTAATATACTATCCCTTTTATGACTAAGTGTTTCACCTTTCAAAAGAATAATTACATGAATGTTTTGAGTCACTTCAGACAGCAGTGAAATTCTTTTCCATTCTCTCCCCTTGCCATGACCCATCTGCTGCTGAAATGCTCATCCTTGCTTTTTTTTTTTTTACTTCCAGCCTTGACTATTCCAGTTCTCTCCTGGTTGGCCTCTGACCCTCCAACCTTTCTAAACTGGAGCTCATCCAAAATTCTGTTGCCCATATTCTAACTCGCACCAAGTCCGGCTCACCCATCACCCCAGTGCTCGCTGACCTACATTAGCTCACAGTCCATCAAAACCTCCAATTTATAATCATCATCCTCCTGTTTAAAACCCATCATGGCTTTTCCCCTCCCTTTCTCTGTAACCTCTTGCAGCCCTTGAAGAGCTCGGCTTTCCGAGTACTCTGACCCCACCGTTGACTTTTGTGCCTGTTTGTTTCTGTTTTAAATTTACCTCTTTATGCACAGACCTCTTTTATTGATCTACCTATTTTTCCATTTTCTAAGTATATCTACTTTTCATTTTTATATCTCCTATTTGAAGGTTCACCGTTGCTGAGCAACCAGTTTCTTTGCGTACTTTTCTACCCAGTTAATTGATGCTATAGTGCTTTTTGGGCCATTTTAGTCCAGTGCCCTTATCTGTACCCTTGTCTTTGTTTTCACTTTTAACCTAATCATATTTTGGTCATTATTTCCCAACTATGTTGCTCTCAACAGTTACTTGCCCCTCTTCATTTCCCATTGAACCAGAAATCTGATGGTCTAGGAAGCAGTGCTGGAGGCATTCTGCACTTTGACCACATGCAATACCTTTATTCCAGTCTATTTTGGAAGTTAAAATGATATTGGTCTGTTATTCTCATCTGAATCCCCCCCACCCCCCTCATTTGTTTGATACAATTTCTTGGTGTGCATCCTCTTTCTGTTCCTTAGCTCCATTCAGATGGATCTTGCCTTAATACAATCTCCAGAGCATCTTATGTGCTGTAGCGTTTGGGAATATTAACAATGATTTGAGGACGGGTTTGCATAATGCTGATTATTTTGCTGGGCTAGATTCCAAATTGCAGCATTTAAAATGGATAGAGACTGGAACAACTACTGTAATCACCCTTGGAGAGCCCTTGCAAACAGTATGGAAATGCATTGAAAGTGTGGACATTCTGCTGAGCTATTCTGTATTCTCAGTAAGAATAAGTCTTTCAAGTAGTCATGATTGGTTGTCCTGCTTCATGAATGTGTTTTCTTGAATTGAGAACAAGGACCTAAGGGTAACAGTGGACATGGAATTGTAACACAATTCAGGTACCCTTGCATATAGAGTATGTAGCACTAATAGAAAGTAGAACTGATCGTGTGTTTTTTTCCCTCAGCATTTTCCTAACAGCAGCTTTAGGCTTTCCTGAGGCTTTGATCCCTGTACAGCTCCTGTGGGTGAACCTGGTCACAGATGGACTGCCGGCCACAGCATTAGGTTTTAATCCACCTGATCTGGACATAATGGACAAACCACCACGCAGTCCTAAGGAGCCCCTGATCAGCGGCTGGCTCTTTTTCCGTTATATGGCTATCGGATGTGAGTACTCGGGTTAAAGATGGCAAAGGTTCGCAATCGACCAGTAACTGCTTCCTAGAGATATATTCTTTAGCTACCTTTGGGTTCAACTGTGACAGTACACTGTACTGTTGGGCATTCCTCACTTCAGTATAAACTTAAATATGTTAGGTTTGAGAAACTTTTGTGCTAATGTTTTTTTAAATTAATAATCCTTTCATTCTGTATTTTTTGTATTTGAAGCTAGTTATTTGGCTAAGTGCCTTGTAGAAAGTCTTTCCCTTTTTTCCAGTTGTGAACAAAGTACAATCATAATAGTGACCGTCTTCTTGCAGTAGGAATGATGTCCAGGGAATTATTTTTAGGTCTTTCCCTAGAGATACGCTTACATTGACTCATTTGTTCTGAAGTGGCTTCAGGGGGGATTCTATATCGGAGCAGATTCATTCAGTGTGGGCTCCCTACCAATATAAAATATTAGGAGTCCAAATGGCCAATGTGATTTCATTCCAGCCTTGGGTTGCCAAGCAACTCCAACTGCATAAAATCAGGCATGTTATATCTTTTTTGTCCATTTAGCAACTGAGCACTTTTTGTGCAGGCAGTTATTTATAATCAAAGTGGTTAGCACCGCAGCCTCACAGCTCCAGCGACCCGGGTTCAATTCTGGGTACTGCCTGTGTGGAGTTTGCAAGTTCTCCCTGTGTCTGCGTGGGTTTTCTCCGGGTGCTCCGGTTTCCTCCCACAGCCAAAAGACTTGCAGGTTGGTAGGTAAATTGGCCATTATAAATTGCCCCTAGTATAGGTAGGCGGTAGGGAAATTTAGGGACAAGTGGGGATGTGGTAGGAATATGGGATTAGTATAAAATGGGTGGTTGATGGTTGGCACAGACTCGGTGGGCCGAAGAGCCTGTTTCAGTGCTGTATCTCTAAGTAAAATAAATAAAAGAAATGGGATCTAGATGTTATAATGTAAACAGAATATCGTGTATCTTTGGCTTCACTCCCTGCGATAAGCTCTGTAGTACCGACTCTGCTACATTGTCAACTTAAGTATTAAATCTGGCGTCCCAAAAAAAATTACAATTGATTTAATCTTCCATACATTTTCAGGTTATGTCGGAGCTGCTACAGTTGGTGCTGCTGCTTGGTGGTTCATAGCTGCTGAAGACGGACCCAGAGTTACTTATTACCAGCTGGTAATATTTCATTGAAACATTTTCATGTTAAAAATATAACAGTGTACACCTTCCCAAAAGTCTAACATGCATATCTCTCCATTTTATCTTGTTGAACTTGAACTTAAAACTGCTAATGTGATGCTAGGCAATGAACTAAAACTGTTGTATGTGTAGCTGTTTCCAAAATCAACTAATTTACTTGACCGCATGTATTAGTTTAGAGTTCTAAACCTAAAGCAGGCAGTTCTAATATCTATAATTGTGTGATTTAAGATTCATATTCTCCCTTTACTACTGAAGTTGGTGGATCATGGGTAGCTGTTCCACAGGCCCAGGTATCCTGCCAATACCTCACTCAAGTGACTCATTAACATGTGAGCCTAGATTTTAAGTGCTGACGGGCCTTTATCTGTGGAATATATCACAGTTGAGTTTTTTATGGTCCAGCTTCCACCTTCTAAGACAAATCACTGGATAATGATCAGGTGAGAAAACTACGACTGGTTTTCCCCCTCTTCCAATCCTTGGGACACTTGAGGCCAACCATTGTTGACATTGACTAACTCCATCCATACGACAGATTAAACCTGGAACTTTGATGTCCATTTGGAAAAGTACCACATGGCATTATGCACACATTGAACCGTTAGAAGAATCTAAAACGTGTTTGTAATTAATGTTTGTATATACTTTTGCTTTGCTACAGAGCCATTTCTTGCAATGCAATCCAGAAAACCCAGATTTTGAAGATGTTGACTGTGAAATATTTGAATCTCCCTATCCCATGACCATGGCACTCTCTGTCCTGGTGACCATTGAGATGTGTAATGCTCTTAACAGGTTAGATGTATTGTTCTCACTTTCCTTGAAATGATGTACTTGCTATTTATAATCACTGCTGTGCAAATGAGAAAAAAAATAACTGATGTATTAAAATGCTTCACAAACCACTGACCACCTCCAGGCGCTTACCCATTGTCTCTTGAGGCCAAAAATGAGATTAAAATGCATGCAACTTGCCACAGTGAGTCAGACGGTTGAGCAATGGATATATTGATTAATCTACTGATGCTTATCCAGAGCAATATGTTTACATAATTAAAATGACAAGGTTAATCATTTTCAAGGGCACACCTTATTTTTAGCAAATTTATTTCTGTGTAGTAGGTGTATTTGTGTTGTAATACAGGTAAGATGCTTATTCATCCTCACCACAATTTTCCACGCTAGTAGTTTTGCATTTATTTGTGAGGGGGTGGTGGTGGGGTGGAGGCATCATGCTTTGTTTAGGTGTTTCCACAGACTCTCAATAGCAAAACCTGGCAGATTAGTCAACTTGTGCATTTCATGTACACCTAGCAGCTAGCTCAAGAATGACGCTAGCAAAGGCCATGGAACAGATTTGTAGAGGTCTTTGCAAAAGCCTAGGAAAAAGCTGCTCTCTTAGTCAGAACATGAAGTGTGAGGCCTAAAAATAACACTTCATTTTTTTTGGTGGAACACATTAAAAAATTATATATGACAGTCTTTGTGGCTGCTAGAGCTCCATGCATTCTGCAATGTGTTTTTTCTCTTTAAGCTAGCGTTTATTTTTTGATAGAAATAAAAACACTTAGCAGTTCAGGCAGCACCTATGGAGAAGAGAAACTGTTCTGATGAAAAGTCATCAGCCTGAAATGTTGACTGTTTCTCTCTCCACAGATGCTGCCTGATTTGAGTGTTTCCAACATTCTTTCAGTTTTGTTTTCAGATTTCCAGCATCAGCAATATTTTGCTTTTGTTTTTGGTAGATTTAACGACTCTGTTGAGTTGGGGTTGATTTAAACAAGCAATTTGAGTAATTGTTGCTTTTAGGAACAGCTTGTTTATTTCTTTAACTCCTTTTCTTTCAGTTTATCGGAGAACCAGTCATTGTTGAAGATGCCACCTTGGGAAAATGTTTGGTTATTGGGTTCAATCTGCCTGTCGATGTCACTTCACTTCCTCATTTTATATGTGGAGCCACTACCGGTCAGTTAGATGGCGTTACACTATGTTTTGTCCTGTACACCACTGCGTGGTCACTTAGAAATTTTGCATTTCACTGTAGAATTCATTTGACAGTTTAAGTCGAAGATGATCTGGAATACTATGCCAGTTTTCTTTAGCTAGCAAAAGTACTTCACAAACTAGGTTTTATTATCTTTGTACAAGCTATTATACATTTCAAAGTTTTTGTTACATAAGGGCACCCATTCAGGCCGTCCCTTTTGTGCTAGTACTAACTTACCACTTGCTCTTTCCCTGAATGCTTTAATGGTCTTCCTCATGTTTATCCAATTTTCACATAAATGTAAAGTGGCGTGACTACAATATCCACATAATATTGTGCAAGAAAAAAATCATCTAGCTTTTCTCTTTACTTGCGCTTCTAGCACTAGTCATGAGTTTTATCCCACTTGTTACTGGTTTACTTTAGCTGTGTTTTTTAAAAAAAACTTTCACTACTTAACCCCCGAAGCTCTTTCACAATTTTGAGCACTTGTGTTCAATTCCAATCTCCTCCTTTAACCTTCCCTCTTCCAGTGAATACATTGCTAGTTCAGATCTCTCAAAATTGTATCCTCTCCTTGGAATCAACATTTCTTTTGGTTTTGATAATGTCTTATACAAATTCCTCATCGCCATTTTTGTTATTATTTAGCACACTGATACCATAGAATGGTTACAGCACAGAAGGAAGCCATTCGGCCTATCGTGTATGTGCTGGCTCAGTGGAAGAGCAATCACCCATTTCCCTCCCTTTTCCCCATAGCCTTGCAATTTTTTTCTCTTTAGATAATTGTGCCAGTTCTTTTTTGAAGGCCTCGATTGAATCTGCATCCACCACACTCTCAGGCAGTGCATCCCAGATCATAACCACTCTCTGTGTAAAAGAACAGTTTGTTCCTATCTACACTCTCCAGACCCCTCATGATTTTGAACACCGCTATCAAATCTCCTCTTAATCCTCTAAGGAGAAGAGACCCAGCTTCTTCAACCTTTCTATGTAACTTAATTTTCTCATCCCTGGAACCATTCTCGTGAATCATTTCTGCCCCCTCTCTAATGCCTTAACATCCTTCTGAAATTGTGGTCACAGAGAGTCAGAGAGATACAGCACTGAAACAGGCCCTTCGGCCCACCGAGTCTGTGCCGACCATCAACCACCCATTTATACTAATCCTACATTAATCCCATATTCCTTACCACATCCCCACCATTCTCCTACCACCTACCTACACTAGGGGCAATTTACAATGGCCAATTTACCTATCAACCTGCAAGTCTTTGGCTGTGGGAGGAAACCGGAGCACCCGGTGGAAATCCACGCGGTCACAGGGAGAACTTGCAAACTCCACACAGGCAGTACCTAGAATCGACCCTGGGTCGCTGGAGCTGTGAGGCTGTGGTGCTTGCCACTGTGCCACCCATATAAACCATGAATCCAATTTGCCTTTTTTTAAAAAAGAGCTTTGCTGATATGTAGTCCCACTTTTAATGTAAGTGTTGAGGCATTGTTGATCAATAAATGGGTCGCTCATTATCTTGGGTATTTGAGAACTTGAGATCCAACCAAAAGAGTGTCACTGGGCAGGGGTCTGCGTGATGCTCAAGTTTGGGCACTTGTCTGTCTTTTACCGTGTAGCTTTGAAACAAAACAAGAATAATTGTGGAATTTCCCATCAATTTATGGTAATGGTTCTTGACATGATGGAACTTGCAATACAGGCTTGAGGCTATTTTCCCAAACATGTGAGGAACATGGTAGCTCATGTCAGTGAGGGCTCTTAAACTGAAATTCACTCTCCTATTCCCTACCAGTTTTCTGTACACCGTTAAAATTCTTGTATCATATATTCCCCTTGAAGCAATGTTGTAATCTCTGCCACAGTAACCAGTTGTGATCAAGCATTTCATGCTCTAATAATCCGGTGTTGGGGAATAAAAACTTAACTTCTCCCTTCATTCTTCTAGTGAAAACTAGAGTTTTTTTCTCCATTTTTGCCAACCAGTGGAAAACATCTTTCACTCTTTTATCCTCTCAAAACAGTCATAGCATTGACTTGCAAACATCTATCTCCGCCACTGTGTAAAAGTGCCCGTTTTTTTTTGTGCTAACTGGTTCATTCTGTATGTTATTTCAAAAACAACTGTCTCTCCTGAGAGTGAAACAGACGTTTTCTTTCTGTCTTTTTGCAGCTCATCTTCCAAATTACACCGCTAGATGTAACACAGTGGCTGATGGTGCTGAAAATCTCTCTACCTGTCATTCTGCTGGATGAGACACTCAAATTTATTGCTCGTAACTACCTTGAACCGGGTAAAGAGTATACTCTGCCTAGTGACAAACTGTGTGGTTTCTCAGCATGTACAGAGGGGATTTCCTGGCCTTTTGTGCTCATTTCTGTGCCCTTGGTTATCTGGCTTTACAGTACAGACACTAATTTTGCTGAAATGTTCTGGTCTTGACTGACATAGAGCTGTCGTTGGCATAGTGAAGACATGGCATTTGATTAACTTCGACCAAAATTTTTATCATTTAAACACGTGATTCCAAGAGTCTGTTTCTGCTGAATTTCATATGAACCCATGTATGGATGAAGTTAATATTTTTTTCCTGAACTCTAGAATGAAACAGGATTTTTACACAATTTTAAAAAAACTTTAAAAAAAAAGCTGTGCATTGGCGTGTACAGAGATTAATACTATTTTCTGCAATATTTTGTTTTTGTAGATGAAACAGCATGTACAGATGTGTTCTGTTTACTAATTTGTTCATCTTTTGTGTATAAATTAAGAACCAATGAGCCGACGGGTGTATTTTTTGGCTAAAGAAATGGAATACTAGAGAATGTTAAATTCTTTTGAAAATTTAAAAAAAAAATGATTGCATGGTGTGTCACTGCATGGCTATTTTGGTTGGGTTCTGTTTTAGACTTTATTTTGTGCCTTCAGTCAAACAGTTGTTTTTACTTCAGAACTCCTTATTTTCTGCACTCGGCAGAATACTGCTACCTCAACCAGCTTTTCAGTTTTGTTTCCTGTAATCATTTCTGTGTTCTCAACTCTGTCATGTTTACAGTCCAACCTTGTTTGAGGTATGCTAATTCCTGTCTGTGCAGAACACACTTTTTTTTTCCTGCCCATACCCCACAACCCATATTGCTGTTTTTTCACTCCTAATGAGTTTAAATAGTATTTATTTTAAAATGCTGCTTTGTATTTTGTTGTAACAGTCTTGACAGGATTCTTTACGTTTTTCGCCAGTTCACCTTGGATGTTGCTACATCAGGGGTTAATTCACACGAGTCAAAAAATAAAATGTTTCAGACTAACAGAGAGGAAATTCTCAGTGTCTCTCTTTTAACCAGGCTGGTTCATGTAGTTTCTTCAAATGCAATACAAAAAGCTCTGCAGATTAAATTGTTTTTAGGTCTTATTTGTTAGTCTCTTAGTTGCCACATAAGCCTGGACATGGTTTGAAGAACTATTTATTACTCACATGTATTTGAAAACACTTAAGTAGCTGGAAACTAATTGTTACGTTTAGATGCTAGTGCTGAGCACAAACATGTAACAATGATATTTTAAAACTAGAAAATTTAGGTGCAAGTTGTAAGTAGCACATTACCAAATACTCATTTGACAATGTATAGAACTAAAAGTAAATTTTAACATACTATCATACTAACGGTTTACAACTGTAATAATCTAAATGTTGGGTAATAGTGTTCAAAAAGCATGTTTTCAAAAGTGACATTTAAGTGAGGTGGTTTTTACATGTGTTAACAAACCTAACAATGGTGTTTTCTTCAACGCCTTCCAAAATTCATCATCTAAAGTGAGTATATTTACATTTTGTAATTGCCTAATGCCAGTTCCGGATGTCAGACACACTCTGCTGAGTTTAGTCCAGGATTCTGGTATATTGGATCAACACATTTTTGTAAATGTGTCAAAACTTGCAGGGTTTTTATTTTTTTAAATCTAATGCCTCTTTTGCTGTTTAACTTTATTTTATTATATTAACTAATGCTGTACAGTTCTGGAAAGATTTTTTTTAGGGTTAGATATAACTAGACGTATCTTCATTAAAATGTTGGCATTCCAACATTTTAGTCTTAAACTGTAATTTATATATATTTAAGTCTACAAATAGCCATTGTATCTGAATCCTGGATCAGACTACTTGAAGCATGCTTGTACAATAACACTTCACTTTCATACACATTAATCCAGATGGAGAAATAAAATGAAAGCAGTTGAGATTCTTTTACCAATTAACAATCTATGTATAAAAGTGATTTTAAAAATGATTTTAAAGTAGAATTTATTAAAGTAGATTTTACTGTAAGATCTTTATCTCAACATCCTGCAAAGGAACTGACGTTTCTTCAGCTGCTTTCAGCATTAAGTGGTAACATAGATGGCATGTATCACTAAATGACCCACAGTGCTTACATTAGGCTTGTCTTAGGCCTTATGGAATAACGTTGACTGGCCATATTTTTGTTAAAGCCCATTGCGTGATGCTTGTTTTTACTGAGGCCTGGCCAAGTCTGCATGTGAGGTTCTGAAGAATTGACAGTGGCATTGACATCTTAATCGGATGAGCCCTCATTTTTGAGTGCCATCTGCATCATTGGACAGCAACACTGTCCTCCTGTTAATTGGCGATGTACTTCTTGAGCATTAAATTTAAGCAAAGTTCTGGACTGTTGGTTAATTGGTGATTCGTTGATGCCAACATTTGTTCAAAGGCAAAATTCACCATATATATTTACTTAATGAAAACAGATGAAGGCAATATTTTTTCCTTGCTATTTAAGTACTTGCACCTATTTATTGGCTTCATCCCTTCAATTTGGGTTGAGGGTAGGGGAAGAGAGGAGGATGTTCTAGTTTCACCGGAGGATTGCTAATTTTGTACCTTTTATAGTTCTGCAATGATCCAATTTAAGTAACTTGCTTAAATCTGTATTAGCTATCCTTTTTTAAAAAATCCTCCCTTCATTTTTTTCTTCAACAAAAGTGAATGACATCAATAGAAAAGAAAGTTAGGTACGTGGGTAAGACAGGCTGCTGATTCACTGAGGGTAGACCAGTTTTGCTCAATGTTTAGAAATGTAGCAGAAACAACATTGACAAAACAGCTATTCATAGAATAGAAATATTCTGAAATAGTGAAAAAGATCTTGCCCTAGAGGTATTATTGCTTTGTTGCTATCATTGTGAATGCACGTTGAGGTGCCCAGGTTGGCTTAGCCATTTACCCAATAGGTAGCCAAATAGACTGGGATTAACTTTAATCCCTGCTCTGTTCTGATCTCAGCTGTGGTGGCAGTCAGGTGCTACAGTTGCCTATTGGGGAAAAGATCAGCCAGATTCAATATGATTAATGCTGCAAGTAGCAGTGTGATGATTGAGATCAGACTTGACGATTGTGTAAATAATCCTCACTTGGGTGAGATACTGGAGGACAGCTGCAATCAATAGATTTGTACCCTAGGAATCGCCTCATTTAGAAGAGGGAAAAATGGGTAGGGCAGCTCACTGATTCAATATGAGTGATAAGGCCAGAGCTCAAACTTGTGATTCTCCACATGCCAATCGTTATTTTAGATTCATCAGGAGAACATACGCAAGGCATTCTCATGGGAAGGGATAGATGATAAAGCTAGTGATAGAAGCCCAGCAGATGGCTTTCAGCAGATTGGTTGCATGCGTCATGAAAGAAAAACAAATGTTAGTGTGGAAAGGGTTTACATACAGTTTGAGAATTATGAAAGAAAAAATAATGGAAAAATTGTCATGCTGAAATTGAACTAATGCTTGTCCCTTTCCCATGGGATAAGAATATAAACAGCAGTGTTTGCACTTGGTGCCAGTAGTCTGTCATTCTTTTTCCCACATTTTTAACGAAAACTTGTATGCATGTTTCATTCACTGTTACTACGCCTTTAAAACAATTCTGGTATGTAGTTTCTATCTGTAGCACTGTTGCTTTAAGTGTTTACAAAACAAAAGTTGCCTGTTTTAAGAAATGCAGTTCATATTCCTCCGAATGGCTTGTGTATTATCCTCTATTGGAAGTGCTTCCTGTCACTGTCAGCAGGCAGTGTCTAGCACTCTGCTCACCTTCATTTCTAGAGCAGATTGTCTAGTTTAGATACTCCTTTCTTTAGAAAAAAAAAAAAGTCTGCTATTTGAGCAACCAGCTAATTGCACTTTTTTCTTTCTCAACAGCTATGGATGATGAAGAGGAGAACAAGTAATTCCCTTAACAATTTTCAGAAATCTAATGTTCTTTTGTTATCGCGTGCATGTGTATTTTTAAGCACAACTACCAAGACCATTGCATGTATAATGTGCAACAATAGTATGCTATTTGGAGGAAAAGTGTGTTTAAAATTTAGGACTTCAGAGAAACTGTACATTTGTGCAATACATCCTTGTGAACTTTACAGTATTCCAGAGAAGTTGGGTTCTTTGCTAAACAGATTAGAGTCACCAACTGTCGAGGACCCACATCTCTGTAAAATTTCATTTGAATTTATAACTTGTACATTATGAAAATGCATGTCTTCTGTTTAAGTCACAGAATCTGTGTATTGGGTCATCAAGACAAATGAAGAACTACTTTATAAAAATGGCTATGTACAAAATGCAATTATATTTATGAAAAACTTAGACGAAAGATACAAATCCTGAATGTTCGAACTGTAAATTACATCGTGTAGGTTGACAAATTTCATAAATTCAATGTATTTTTTTCTAAGGCAAGTTTTTTTTTCCTCTTTGGTGTGAGACAAAATGAGAGAATTCCCTCTTGCACTGTAACTTAACTATTTTAAGTTGTAGCACATTAGCAGAAGCATTGGTGCAATAAGAATATTGCAATGCAGATTTAACAAGAACCTGTCAGTTGCCAGAAAACAGCATGTTAATGTTGAAAACCTGTAAATAAGATCCTATGTTTATTTCAGTGATGACATTGTAACATGCAAATTTCATAAGTTCAGGTAAATAAAGTTACTCTACATTACATCCTCTGTGATGTTTCCTATTTAAATGTAACCCAATGTCTGTTCGTTCAGCGAAGTTTTTTTTAAAAAAAACAATGTTTTTGTGGTACAGGAAGGTTTTCAAAATTATAAATGATTAAGTGATTAAGTAGCTGTACCCCGACCCAAGAATTCTGCATATATAATATACTTAAGTATGGTACCAAGATTCTAGTACAGTTCAATAAACTTTTCACTAATTCTTTAAAGTTGGTTCAAGTGTTAACTTTATAATGAACGCCGTGATGAGGATGCCTCTAAGTTTTGTAGAAGTTTTACTAAAATATTAAGCAATGATCTGTTGCTTCACTCATACTCGGCAATGATTTCAGCAATCTTGAATCATTTGAGAAAAAAACAATGTGTAGCAATACACAAGGCTCCATTCTGCATCACCTAACAGATAGTCAGATAAAGACATTGGGCTGGATTTTGTGCTCATCCCGACAGCAGGTTTCGTGGCAGGGGGTGGGGGGGCACCATCAAACTGGATGCTGGGAATCCCAGTTCTGATTCTCCCAGGGGCGGGATATGCAGGTGACTGCCTTCCTGCCCAGAGGCCAAATAAGGGCTTCTTCCCACTGTTGCTGAAATCTCGCTGGTGGGGGGGCGAGGCCTCCACCGTGCTGGGAGCATGCCTTGGAAAATGAGGCACCCTCCCTGTGGGCTTGTGGGTGGGGAGGGGGCCTCCTTTGTGGGCAATCTGTGGCCCACAAAGGATACCCTCCCCTGGACTGAATGCCCAGCCCCCTTCGCCGGGGCATTCCGCACTGGCCCCGGTGACTCCGCCTCACTTACCAGAGGTCAGGGGTTCCAGTGTTGGGCCTGGGTTCGAGGCCTCTTCTCCCAGTGGTGCTGCCGATACTGCTGAGCTGCCAGCCCTGTGATTGGCCGGCAGCTCTTTGGTAGTGGGATTCCCATCCCTATTGAGTGTTTAAAGGGACAGGGATCCCGCCTCCTTAAATGTTGACCCCAAAAGACCGGATGATCGCTCCGGGGGTCAGAAAAAATGCCGAGGCAGAGTTTTGGCCTGGTGCCAGGAGCCCCGCCTCCTGCATAAAATACTTCCCATTGTTCCAAGTCCTTGTGATTCTGGAGAATTTTGACCTCAATATTTTTTCCTTGTTTTCCTTCCTGAAGAGATTCCTAGTATTTTTTTTCAACCCACTCAAGTATATTGGAACTGACATCTGATGATTTGAAAGAAACTGGTGTCCATAGAACCATATAAAGAGGCCATTCAGTCCATTGTGTCTGCGCCAGCTGAAAAAACTAGCTGCCCATAGAAATCCTACTTTCCAGTACGTGGTTTGCAGCCTTGCAGGTTACAGCACTTCAAGTGCAGGTCCAGGTACCTTTTTAAATGAGTTGAGGGTTTCTGCCTCCACCACCAATCCGGGCAGCGAATTCCAGACACCCATCACCCTCTGGGTGAAAAAGTTTTTCGTCATATCCCTTCTAATCCTTCCAGCAATCAACTAAATCTGTGCACCCGGTAATTGACCTCTCCGCTAGGGGAAATGGGTCCTTCCTTTCTACTCTATCTAGGCCCCTCATAATTTTGTACACCTCAATTAAGTCACCCCTCAGCCTCCTCTGTTCTAAGGAAAACAACCCTAGCCTATCCAGTCTTTCCTCATAGCTGCAATTTTCCAGCTCTGACAACATTCTTGTAAATCTCCTCTACTCACTCCAGAGCAATTGTGTAATTCTGTAATGTGGTGACCAGAACTGTACACAATACTCTCAGCTGTGGCCTAACCAGCATTTTATACAGTTCCAGCATTACATCCCTGCTTTTGTATTCTATACCTTGGCCAATAAAGGAAAGCATTCCATATGCCACCTTCACCACTTTATTGACCTGTCCTGCCACCTTCAGGGATCTGTGGACATACATTCCAAGGTGTCTCACTTCCACTACCCCTCTCCATATCCTCCCATTTATTGTGTAGTTCCTTGCTTTGTTTTCTCCCCTCAAATGCATTAACTCCCACTTCTCTGGATTGAATTCCATTTGCCACTTTCCACCCAGTCAATCAAACCATTGATATAATTCTGGAGTCTACAGCTATCCTCTTCACTATCTACTACATGGCCAATTTTTGTGTCATCTGCAAATTTCCTAATCATGCCTCCCACATTCAAGTCCAATCATTAATGTATGCCACAAACAGCAAGGGACCCAACACCGAGTCCACTTTCCATTCACAAATACATCTGTCAACCATTACCCTTTGTTTCCTGTCACTCAGCCAATTTTGGATCCAATTCACCACATTCCCCTGTATCCCATGGGCTTTTGCTTTTCTGACCAGTCTGCCATGTGGGACCTTGTCAAATGCCTTACTAAAATCCATGTAGACAGCATCCACGGCACTACCCTCATCAATGCTCCTTGTTACTTCCTCAAAAAATTCAATTAAGTTGGTAAGACACCACCTTCCCTTAAATCCATGCTGACCATTCCTCATTAATCAGTGCCTTTCTAAGTGACAGTTTATCCTATCAGAATTGATTCTAATAATTTGCCCACCACCAAGGTCAGACTGACCGGCCTATTGCTCGCACCCTTTTTTAAACAATGGTACAGTGTTCGCAGACCTCCAGTGCTCTGATACCTGACCTGTATCTAGTGAAGATTTGAAGAGCATCTGCTATTTCCTCCCTGGCTTCCTTTAACAGCCTGGGATACAATCCAACCGGCCCTGGTGATTTATCCACTTTCAGGGATGTCAGACCCTCTCGTACTTCCTCTCTCATTATGCTTGTATCTAATTTCACACTCTTCCTCTTTAACTACAATGTCTGCATCATCCCTCTCCTCTGTGAAGACAGAGGCAAAGTACTCATTTAGTTATCCTCAAGCTCTTAATGTACTGAAAAAACATCTTTGGGTTTTCCATGATTTTACTTGCCAATATTTTTTCATGTCCTCTCTTTGCTTTCCTAATTTCCTTTTTTACTTCACCCCTGCACTTCTATACTCCTCAAGGCTTTCTAAAGTATTAAGGTTATTGTGACTGTCATAAGCTTTCTTTTTCTGCTTTATCTTATCCTGTATGCTTCTAGATAACCAAGGGCACTAGATTTAGCAGTGCCACCCTTTTTCTTTGTGGGGACATGCCTGCACTGTGCCTGCAGAATCTTGCCTATGAATGCCTCCCACTGGTTTGCTACTGATTTTCCTTCAAGTAGCTGTATGCAGTCCACATTTGCCATCAGCTGCAAGGGACGCACACTCCCTTAAACCCCTCTGCCCTCTGTTAATGGCCAAGGTGGGAGGAGTGCACTGGCTTTTCTAGTTACACTTCTCCACAGGTCACAACATATATTTCAATGTTTTCCCAGTTACCGATCAGTTTATTATATAACAAGACATAACCAGTAACAAAGCATTAACACACAGATTGAAATATGAAAGTTCCCCTGTTACCTTAGCCCCTCTCACTAACATACTGGTTAACCAAAACATAAAGATTTTCTCTTTAGAGCTCTGTTACAAAAAAATAATTTGTCCAAATATTTCCTAATTCTTGAAGAAAAAAAGAGAAGGTATGGAAAGATGTCAGTTGTCCCTTTTTGGTTTGGCATCCCAAATATGCATAGATGGCTGTCACAGGGATCTTCCTAGAATAGTTCTTTTCTGGCGACTTTGAGTATCAGTTTGGCAGGCTTTCCAAGAGAAATGCAGCAACAGGGGTTTCTGGCAGGCCTTTCAGGAGGAATGCAACATCAATTTGTCTATTTCTAGCACTCACTTCTAAAAGCTTCACAAAGAGATGGAAAAGCTGGCAGGCTTTTCAAAGTGGTGGAAAAAATCTGATCTGGGTTTTGTCCTTGGCAGGTTGATTTTTAACTTCTTTCAAAACACTCCACACCCCAACTGATTATCTAAAACGAAACCAAAAACAATATCTCTAGAGTAAAGCTTCTTGATCCCTATAAACCTTGACCTGCCACTTCTCTGTAAACATATTCTCCAAGTCAAAAAACCCATGCTGGGTATTTATCTGAAGGCAGGTGACTTCCAGTAAGGGTTGTTTACAAACCAAGTCCAAAAGACCTTCCGATGATCTCAGCGAAAAAAAAATCCATGGGATCCTTTTCAGTTTTCCCAAACAAAACAATGTCCATAATTCTAAAATGAGTCCTCAAAAAAAAAAAAAAAAACTGAACAAAAAATACAGAAATGCCATCATAACACCTCTCACATACCTACTCCTTTTCGGGCACTTCTTTAAAATCTACCTCTGACCATGCTTTTGCCCAGTGTTTCTTTTGGCTCAGCACCCGTTTTTTTTTCTTGCACCAATGTAAAGTCCTTTGGGATGTTTTTCTATATTCAATGATCTAAAAATCCAAGTTGGTTGTAGTGACTCATGAATTAACAATTTTTATGATTGATTGTCAATCAACTGTAAAGTAAAATCTTGTTCTAAAATTAACCTGAATGCACTAGATTAATAAATCTACATTTCTGGAGTGCTGTGTTCCTCTGAAACCATCCCCCACCCCAGCACACACAATTAATTGAAACATTCAGAAAGGAATTGGACTATAGATTATGTAGATAATGAAAAATCAGGTCCTAAAGATCTGCATTTTAAAAGTAAACTATGTACTGAATAACTCTTTTTCTCATTCTTGTATTTGAGAAGTCTGAATTTGAATCACTGGTTGAGTGGCATCTGTTTTTTTGAAAGAGAAATTTGCATTCTTATTCCAGCCCCTCTCCCACCACCACCCAGTACACACAAGTGCGTGTATGTGCTGCTGTCTTCCACCTCATTTTTAGATGTGTAACTGAGGGGTGAAATTTGTACTTCGATTCATCTGCTTTCTGTGGCTTCATGTTTTTTTTTGTCTGCTGAGAGACCGGTTAATTGAGGAAAGTGGCCTATCCATATCTGATTCTTCCTACTCATAGGCTGTCATTGAATTTGGCCTTCAAATTCCAATTTGGACCCTTGGAAATGTAAACAGTCTGTTACTTTATCCATTCCAGTAACAGTTTTTCTCTCCAAAACTCTGTGGGCCGAAGGGCCTGTTTCAGTGCTGTATCACTCACTGACTGTGACTCTATGACTAATAGGCTATTTTCAGCAAATTAATGTTCATCAGGATTCATTAGCAACAATGTCAGAATAGTGCTGCAGTGTGTGTGGTGACAAGTGTGTTGTGAAGATCTGGGATTGTAGTGTTCCACGGAGTCCTGAGACCTGCAATTGCGCTGTAGTATGGGGAGTTACAACATGCAGTGCAACAGGGAAGGCTGGGTATTGCAGTGTGCAGTGAGATAGGGAAAGTGGGTGCTGCAATGAATGAGAATGCATCTTTAAAGCATAAACAGAGAATAAATGTGACATCTCAAAATGCAGGTAGTGGTTGATTTAAAATGTCGTAGTGCAGTAACACAAGAGACGCGAAGTGGAATCCTTTAAAACAAAAGCAAAATACTGTGGATGCTGAAAATCTGAGATAACAGCAAATGTTGGAAATACTCAGCGGGTCTAGCAGCATCTGTGGAAAAATGACCCTTCAGAACTGGGAAAAGTTAGAAATGTCGTAGGCTATAAGTAGGTCAAATGGGGGAGGGGGGATAAAGAATAAAAGGGAAGGTCTGTGACAGGGTGGAAGACAGGAGACATTAGATAAGAGTTGGTGGGGCAGAGCCAAAGGGCTTAGTAATGGGACAAGTAAAGTAATAATGGGCTGAATTTTCTGCACCAGCCATCTGTTTCAGCGGCCCACCTATGTGGGCTGCATGTCGCAGAGCTGCCACAATCTTCCGTATGGCGGCTCTTTTAAATAGCCAGGGCGAGCCCCCACCCGCAATCACATGAAGGGGACGGGCTGTCCGACCCGGCAATGGTGTCAGCTGCCTGTGCACAGGCGCTGATGTCATTTTGAAAGAGTGGTCAGCTCTACCGGGAAATTTAAATATTTAAAGGTAAAGCAAATAAAAATAAAGACATCTCTTTTGCCCCTCTCCCACCCCCCAATAACAACAAAATTAATTATTTGCCCTTCTCCCCCCCCCCACCCCCCCCCCCCCCCGCCAAACAAACACTTAAAATACTTACCTTGTCCATCTGACCTCCCACCACCCCCCTGCAAACTGCACGAACCTTAAACTCCAACCCTTCCCACCATCCCCTACACCCATGACATTAATTTGACCCCCCCAACCGCACTGACAAACTTGCCTCCTCCCCCTTCCCCACCAGTGTGGCGCCTTGTCCCCGGACGGGGATCCGAAGGCGTGGGAGTGCCGGCCACGAGGCCAAAGATCGCAGCGGGATGTCAGGTGGCAACATGAGTGTCATTAATTCATTCATTTTAATTTATTTAAATATTCAAATTGGGGTCCCGTCGTCGAGCGGTGGGGAGTCTGCCACAAGGCCTCGCCACTGCCGGTAATACTGGGCCGAGCCCTCCTACCGTCTGGATGTGTGGCGGCCTTTTCCTGGAGGCATCTTCAGGCCTCCCACCCGCCCTCCCCCCAAAGCCACGGAACCCACGTCTGGGGGAAGAACAAAATGCAGCCCAATAGATGTGTCCAGAGAAGGTGTCAATTGTAGAATGGTGAACAGCTGCTGTCCAAAAGGAAAAATGAGAGGGAAAAACAAGATTAAGCGTGCAAAGAAAAGCAATCAAAATGGGGCCAGAGACTATGGTCTGAAATTGTTGAACTCAACGTTGAGTGCAGAAGGCTGTAAAGTGCCTAATCGAAAGATGAAGTGCTGTTCTTTGAGCTTCATTGGAACACTGCAGTAGGCCGAGGACAGATATCAACATGACAGCAAGGTGGAGAATCAAAATGGCAGGCCACTGGAAGCTTTTGATAAACAGAAGGTTGGCTTTAAGCAATGGTGCCCCAAATCGTTGCATGTGACAGGATTACACTGTGTACTGGCATAGATCTATTGGACCCATGCTTTGTAATGAGTCTCGAGCTGAAAGTGAAAATTTTCTTTCAATTAGAGTATGGAATAAGGACACTTTTCTTCTCCCCAGATTTGAATGCATAGGTGAAGGTTCATCACGCTAATGAGTTGCTAATTGTAGATCAGCTTTCCTATAATTGTTGACCCAATTATTTTGCGTAATTAAAATGTGTGAAAAATGAATAATCCATTTCCGACTTCAGTATCAAAAGTGTGAAAATAACAATGTTTAACTGATTTTTTAAAATCTTGTCTGAATCACTTAGTTACTATGTGAAAATATTTTTCTTTTCTTCTATTTGGAACCAGGAAGTGTGAGAGCAGCACATTTAGTTTAAGGCAGGAGCCAAGAGTAGTTTCTTCCATTTTGAATTTCAGTTAAACTTATTTGAGGCTTTTTATATCTTACACTATTCATTATTTTGTATTAAAATTACACTGTTACATTGGGAATTACAATTTTTTTCAAGCCTCCCTATTGTTACGATCCTATTAGGGACCATTAACTTTTAAAAAGAGAAAGTCAAATTCCCAGTTATTACTGAAAGAATTATGCTATAAGATTTCATGTTTGAAACAAAAAAAGTTTTACATGAGTTAAACAAAGCAAAACACTAACTTAACATGGCAATTTGAAATCACATACTTTAAATTTAACATTTGAACAAAACATACCTTCAACTCTCAATCTCAATAGTAAACACCCCTATTTTGACTTTTACTTCCAGCCCAAGAATTCCCCTATACTTTACAGGATCTTGGCAGTTTGTTGACTTCTTTTGGGACCAATCCAAAGTGTACCACAGCTCTTAGGAGTTCACTTTGATTTGTTTTTATTTGTATGTGGGCATCGCTGGCTAGGCCAGCATTTATTGCCCATCCCTAATTACCCTTGAGAAGGTGATGGTGAGCTGCATTCTTGAACTGCTGCAGTCATTGGGGTGTAGGTACACCAACAGTGCTGTTAGGAAGGGAGTTCCAGGATTTTGACTCAGCGACAGTGAAGGAACGGCAATATAGTTCCATATAGTTCCTTAATTTCTCAGCTGTCTTCCAAAGTGTGAGATCTCCTGGGGATTCTACCTTTAGCTTCGGCTAGGCAATCCCCCAGTTCTCTTCCAACACCACCTGAATCTGGACTTCCCAGCTTGAGCTTGGGCCTTACTCAAAACAGAAATACCCCTGCTTCCTGATGGACTCTTCTGAGTCCAGTTGCTCCCAAAGCCAACTGCTTTCCAAAAGCTAACTGACTGAGCTGGATTTTACCAACCCCTCGACCCATGAAGCCGAGAAGGCCCTGCCACATATTACCGGTGGCGGTGAGGCCCCCCCCTGTCGTTTGACGCCAGGGCCTTCATTTACACATTAAAATTAATTAAAATA
This sequence comes from Heterodontus francisci, assembly GCF_036365525.1. Classification (NCBI taxonomy): domain Eukaryota; kingdom Metazoa; phylum Chordata; class Chondrichthyes; order Heterodontiformes; family Heterodontidae; genus Heterodontus; species Heterodontus francisci. The sequence continues at coordinate 31,294,937 of NC_090393.1, read as the reverse complement.
AATGCAGATGAACCTACCTGGTCCCAGCGACCGTCCCATGCCAATTTTACGGCCGCTGGCCACAACTCGCGCGCCTTCGGAACTCTGTATGGAGTTCCAAGGTAAGACACTGGTGGGGAAGGGGGGCGACTGAAAATTTCAGGGCAGGAGGGATGGGGAAACGGTGAAACCCGCTCCGATTAGTTGGGACGGTGGGAATGGGTTTAGGGTCAAAGGGAATAAAGTTCGGGGGGAAAGATCGTGAGCGAAAACTCACTTTTTTGGGAGGGGGGAACAGGACAAAAAAAAACTATTCATATATGGGGGACAGCAGAGGGGATTGGAAATGTCAATAAAATTTTATTGAATTTTGTCACACCCCTGTCCCTTTAAACATTTAAATAGCACTGAAGGGCTTGTAGCCCTTTAAAAATGGCACCTGCGTGGTGGCACCGGACGCTGTTGCTGGGGTCGCAGCGGCCGCCCCCTCTATATCATTGGGGGCGGGCATTCCACCCCCTCCATTTAAATGAGCTCCTGCGCAAAATATTACAGGGGCTCTGAGGCGGCCGCTGAGCGCAGGCACCGCTGAGATCCAAGCGTACTGTGTCAGCAAGCACAAAGATTTAAAAAAACACCTGACCAAAGGCATCTCCCCAAATCATTCATCTCCACAGCAATTTGATGCATGTGGGATGTCCCAGATAGTGGTTTAAACTAAATACCTCCAACTCCAAACATCTCTTTGCTTTCTGATACCCAGATGAATAATTAATATTGCTAACAATGACAGAGCAATCCCTTCCAGATCTTCTGGCTACAACTCCCAACTAAGCAAGTCACACCTGTTGAATGCACATCCTGTGCCATGTGGGGACTCCAGGACCCTACCCATGTCCTTGACAGCTACATGTGCAGAAAGTGCCACCAAATGCAAAAACTCAAGCGCCAAATCTTGGAACTCGAGGTGCAGCTGGTGTCACTAAGGTGCATTCGCGAGGATGAGCAATAGGTGGATAGTACGTTTCAAGGGGTAGTCACCCCACAGATTGAGAGAGCGCAGGCAGAGAGGGACTGGGTGGCTGCCAGACAGACAAGTACGCCAAGGCAGGTAGCGCAGGAGTCACCGGAGGGCATGTCACTTTCTAACTGGTATTCAGTTCTGAGTACTGATGGAAGAGAGGGTTCCCCTGGAGAGTGCAGTGAGAGTCATGACCAGAGCACCATGGGTGGCTCAGCTGTGCAGGGAGGGAGGAGAAAGGACAGGAGAGCAATAGTGGTTGAGGATTCTATAGTTAGGGGAACAGACAGGCATTTCTGTGGTCACAGATATGATTCCAGAATGGTATGTTGTCTTCCTGGTGCAAGGGTTATGGATATCAATGAGTGGCTACAGAGCATTCTGGAGGGCGAGGGTGAACAGCCAGAGGTCATGGCCCACATTGGTACCAATGATATAGGTAGAAAAAAGGATGAGGTACTGCAGGCTGAGTTTAGGGAGTTAGGAACGAGATTAGCAGGCAAGACCTCAAAGGTAATAATCTCCTGATTGCTCCCAAGGCCACATGCTAGTGAGTATAGAAATAGGGAATACACTAGGTGTGTAGCTGGAGAGATAGTGCAGGAGGGAGGGCTTCAGATTTCTGGGGCATTGGGACCGGTTCTGGGGAAGATGGGACCTGTATAAGCCTAAATTTAGACCTGAACAGGACCAGGACAAATATCCTTGCAGGAAGGTTTACTAGTGCTGTTGGGGATGGTTTAAACTAGATTGGCAGGGGGATGGGAACCTGAGGGCAGTTTCAGATCGGACAAATTTAGAGCAGGGAACGGGAGGCAGAAAATTAGCGAGTGACTCTGAAAGACAGATGAAGCAAAGGTTAAAAAATGTGCAGCACAGGAATTTGTCAGTGTTAAAAGGTATTTATTTAAATGCAAGGAGTATAGCAAATAAAGCCGATGAGCTGAGGGCACAGTTAGACACATGGCAGCATGATTTTATTGCTATCACAGAAACTTGGCTTAAAGTGGGACAAAAATGGCAGCTCAACATCCTTGGATATAAAGTTTTCAGATGGGATAGAAAGGGAGATAAAAAAAGGAGTGGGCGTAGCCTTATTGGTTCAAGAATCAATTACAGCTGTGAGGCGGCGCAGTGGTTAGCACCGCAGCCTCACAGCTCCAGCAACCCGGGTTCAATTCCGGGTACTGCCTGTGTGGAGTTTGCAAGTTCTCCCTGTGTCTGCGTGGGTTTCCTCCGGGTGCTCCGGTTTCCTCCCACATGCCAAAGACTTGCAGGTTGATAGTTTAATTGGCGATTATAAATTGACCCTAGTATCGGTGGGTGGTAGGGAAATATATAGGGACAGGTGGGGATGTGATAGGAATATGGGAATAGTGTAGGATTAGTATAAATGGGTGGTTGATGGTCGGCACAGACTCGGTGGGCCGAAGGGCCTGTTTCAGTGCTGTATCTCTCTAAAAAAAAATATGCTAAATGAATCATCAAATGAGGCCATATGGGTTGAGCTCAGAAATAAAAAAGGGGCAGCCACACTACTAGGAGTGTACAATAGACCCCAAACTAGTGAGAGGAAGATAGAAGAACAAATATGTAGGCAAATTTCTGAGTGCAAAAACAATAGGGCAATAATAATTGGGGATTTCAACTACCCTAATATTAATTGGGATACAAACAGTGTGAAAGGCACAAAATTCTTGAACTGCATTCAAGACGACTTTTTTAACCAGCACGTAACAAGTCCAATGAGAGGAGGTACAATTCTAGATTTAGTCTTAGGAAATGAAGCTGGGCAAGTGGATGAAGTAGCAGTGGGTGACCATTTTGGAGATAGTGACCATAATACAGTTAAATTTAGCATTATTATGGAAAAGGACAAAGATAAAACAGGAGTAAAAGTTCTAAATTGGGGGAAGGCAAATTTTATGAAGCTGAGAGGTGATCTGGCGAAAGTGGACTGGATACAGCTACTTGAAGGAAAACCAGTGGCAAACCAGTGGGAGGCATTCAAAAGAGAGATTCTACGGGCACAGTGTAGGCATGTCCCCACAAAGAAAAAGGATGGTACTGCTAAATCTAAAGCTCCCTGGTTATCTAGAATCATACAGGGTAAGATAAAGCAGAAAAAGAAAGCTTGCAACAGTCACAAAAAAAACTTTATATTTTAGAAAGCCGAGAGGAGTATAGAAAGTGCAGGGGTGAAGTAAAAAAGGAAATTAGAAAAGCAGAGAGGACATGAAAAAATATTGGCAGGTAAAATCAAGAAAAATCCAAAGATGTTTTATCAGTACATCAATAGCATGAGGATAACTAAGGAAAGGGTAGGGCCGATCAGAGATGTACAAGGTAACTTATCCTTGGATGCAGAAGATGTCAACAGGGTTCTTAATGAGTACTTTGTCTCTATATTCACAAAGGCGAGGGATGATGCAGACATTGTAGTTAAAGAGGAGTGTGAAATATTAGGTAGGATTAGCATAATGAGAGAGGAAGTACTAGAGGGTCTGGTATCCTTGAAAGTGCATAAAACACCAGGGCCAGATGGATTGTATCCCATGCTGTTAAAGGAAGCCATGGAGGAAATGACGGATGCTCTGAGGATCATCTTCAAATCTTCACTAGATACAGGCGAGGTACTGGAGGATTGGAGGTCTGCAAACGTTATACCATTGTTTAAAAAGGGTGTGAGGGATAGGCCAAGTAATTATAGGCTGGTCAGTTTGACCTCAGTGGTGGGCAAATTATTAGAATCAATTCTGAGAGAGAGGATAAACTGTCACTTAGAAAGGCATGGATTAATCAGGGATAGTCAGCATGGATTTGTTAAGGGAAGGTCGTAATTTACTAACTTAATTGCATTTTTTGAGGAAGTAATAAGGAGGATTGATGAAGGTAGTGCAGTGGATGCTGTCTACATGGATTTTAGTAAGACATTTGGGTGGCGCAGTGGCGCAGTGGTTAGCACCGCAGCCTCACAGCTCCAGCGACCCGGGTTCGATTCTGGGTACTGCCTGTGCGGAGTTTGCAAGTTCTCCCTGTGACCACGTGGGTTTCCGCTGGGTGCTCCGGTTTCCTCCCACAGCCAAAGACTTGCAGGTTGATAGGTAAATTGGCCATCGTAAATTGCCCCTAGTATAGGTAGGTGGTAGGGAAATTGAGGGGATGTGTTAGGGAATATGGGATTAATGTAGGATTAGTATAAATGAGTGGTTGTTGTTCGGCACAGACTTGGTGGGCTGAAAGGCCTGTTTCAGTGCTGTATCTCTAAATAAAAATGTTCTTAAAATTTTGACAAGGTCCCACATGGCAGACTGTTCAGAAAAGTAAAAGCCCATGGGATACAGAGGAATGTGGCGAGTTGGATCCAAAATTGGCTCAGAGACATTTTGCAAATGGATGGCAGTTTCCAGTGGCATTCCACAGCATCGGGTCGGGTTAGTGTTGGGTCCCTTGCTGTTTGTGGTATATATTAATGATTTGGACTTAAATGTGTGAGGCATGATTGGGAAATTTGCAGATGACACAAAAATTGTCATGTAGTTGTTAGCGAAGAGGATAGCTGTAGACTCCAGAATGATATCAATGGTTGGTTGAGTGGGCGGAAAAGTGGCAAATTGAATTCAATCAAGAGAAGTGTGAGGTAATGCATTTGAGGAGGGCAAACAAAGCAAGGGAATACACAAAAAACGGGATGATATTGAGAGGGGTAGAGGGACTGAGACCTTGGAGTACATGTCCTCAGGTACCTGACGATGGCAGGACAGGTAGACAGAGTGGTAAAGAAGGCATATGGAATGCTTTCCTTTATTGGCTGAGGTATAGAATACAAAAGCAGGGATGTAACGCTGGAACTGTATAAAACGCTAGTTAGGCCACAGCTGGAGTATTGCGTACAGTTCTGGGTACATTACAGGAAGGACATAATTGCTCTGGAGAGAGTACAGGGGAGATTTACAAGAATGTTGACAGGGCTGGAAAATTGCAGCCACGAGGAAAGATTGGATTGGCTAGGCTTGTTTTCCTTAGAACAGAGAAGGCTGGTGTTGTGACTTAATTGAGGTGTACAAAATTATGAGGGGCCTAGATAGAGTGACAGGAAGGACCTGTTTCCCTAGCGGAGAGATTAATTACTTGTGGGCACAGATTTAAGGTGATTCATAGAAGGATTAGAGGGAACATGAGGAAAAATCTTTTCACCCAAAGGGTGGTGGATGTCTGGAATTCACTGTCAGGAATGGTGGTGGAGGCAGAAACCCTCAACTCATTTAAAAGGTACCTGGACATGCACCTGAAATGCTATAATCTGCAAGGCTATGCACTAGGTGCGGGAAGGTGGGATTAGATTGGACAGATCATTTTTTCAGCCGGCGCAGACATGATGGGCTGAATGGCCTCTTTCTGTGCTGTAACGTTTCAACGGTTGTATGGTTCTAAGTCCACTTGCTGTATTATGCCTCTCGCCTCTCTAATTCTGTATCAGTAAGCACTCGGAGAAATCTTTGAACTTTAAAGTTTGGGTGGTCTGCAACCTTTTGAATTTCTTACAGCTACACATTTAATTCCCCAAAACTAGAAGTGACCTCTAAAATATTAATACAAACCATGAATTAGATGATCAAATTTATGTGGATAGAGCATGGTGTTGGCTGTACTGTCACCTCTACCTCGAACTTGAAGTCCTCATTGAGTCATCTGCTTGGCATTTAGATCACAAAAGGCACTTACTTTGTTTTAGCTGATGATCAGCCCACCTGTATAATTCAAGCCTCTGGTGAGTCAGTGACTAACTCATATTAGTGCATGTTTGAATTGTGGGTGGCAGCTGATAAATTGCTAGTCAAGTAACTTGATAAGGTTATTTGTGCAGTATGAAATGTTTGGGTTACTGTTTGGTTTAAGCAATTCATTTACAACTGTATGTGAATCCTTGTTTCACACCTTCCTTCTCAGGGTTGCATTGCTTTTTTTATTCATCGATGGAATGTGGGAGTTGCAGGCAAGGCCAGCATTTATTACCCACCTCTAATTGTCCTTGAGAAGGTGGTGGTGAGCTGCTGCATTGAACCACTGTGGTCCATGTGATGAAGGTACTCCCACAGTGTTGTTGGATTTGAACCAGCGACGATGAAGGTACAGTGATATATTTCCAAGTCAGAATGATGTGTGGCTTGGAGAGGATCTTGAAGGTGGTGGTGTTCCCATGCGCCAGCTGCCCATGTCTTTCTTGGTGGCAGAAATTGTGGGTTTGAGAGGTGCTGTCGAAGAATTCCTGCAGTGCACCTCGTAGATAGTACACACTGCAGACATGGTGCACTGGTGGTGAAGGGAGTGAATATTTAAGGTGGTGGATTGGGTGCCAGTCAAGCAGGCTGCTTTGCACTGGATAGTGTCAAGCTTCTTGAGTGGTGCTGGAACTGCACTCATGCAGGCAAGTGCAGAATATTCCATCACACTCCTGACATGTGCCTTGTAAATGGTGGAAAGGCTTTGGGAAGTCAGAAGGTGAGTCACTCACTGCAGAGTATCCAGCTTCTGACCTGCTCTTAAAGCCACAATATTTATGTGGCTGGTCCAGTTAAGTTTTTAATTATTCGTTACCCTCTGGATGTTGATGGTGGGGGCTTAGATGATGGTAATCACATTGAATGCCAAGGTGAAGCAGGTCGTCTTTCTCTTGTTGGAGATGTTCATTGCCTGGCACATATGTGGTGCTAATGTTAGTTATCAGTCTGAATGTTGTCCAGGTCTTGCTGAATGCAGACACAGACTGCCTCAGCTGCTTCTGAGGAGTTTCGAATGGAACTAAACACTGTGAAATCATCAGCAAATATCCCCACTTCTTATGATGGAGGATAGGCCATTGATCAAGGAGCTGAAGTCGGTTAGGCCTAAGATACTGCAGTGATGTACTGGGGCTGAGACAATTGGCCTCCAACAACCACAACCATCTTCCTTTGTGCTCGATATGATTCCAGCCAGTGGAGAGTTTGCTCGCTCACTCCCGTTGACTTAAATTTTGCTAAGGCTCCTTGATGACACACTCAGTCAAATACTGCCTTGATGTCAAGGGCAGTCACTCTCATCTCACCTCTGGAATTCAGCTCTTTTGTCCATGCTATCCCAAAGACACCATGAGTTCTGCAACCAAATGGCCCTAGTGGAATCAAACTGAGCACTGGTGAGCGGTTTATTGCTGAGTAAGTGCCGGTTGATTGCATTGTTGATGACCCCTTCAATCACTTTGCTGATGGTTGAGAGTAAACTGATGGGGCGGTAATTGCTGGATTGGATTTGTCCTGGTTTTTGTGGACAGTACATACCTGGACAATTTTCCACTTTGTTAGGTAGATGCCAGTGTTGTAGCTGCCCTGAAATAGCTTGGCCAGGTGCATGACTAGTTCTGGAGCTCAAGCCTTCGGGGCTAGAGCTGGGATGTTGTTAGGGCCAATAGTTTTGCTGTATCCTCTGCGCTCAGCTGTTCCTTGATATCCTGTGGCTGAAGGCAAGCTTCTGTGATGGTGGAGACCTCAGGGCAAGGCTAAGATGGATCATCCGCTAGGGATGTCTGGCTGACGATCGTTCAAAATGCTTCAGCCTTGTCATTTGCATGCATTTGTTAGGCTTTGCCATTGAGGATGAGGATATTCGTTGAGCTCCTCTTCCAGTTAGTTGTTTAATTGTCCAACACCATTCATGACTGGATGTGGCATGACTGGATATGGCAGGACTGCAGAGCTTTGACCTGATCCATTGCCTGTGGGGTCACATGGCTCTGTCCATTACATGCTACCTCCATGGTTTAATATGTTTGTAGTCCTGTGGTATAACTTCACCAGGTTAGCACATCATTTTTCGAAATGCCTGGTGCTGCACCTGGCATACTCATCCGAATTCATCATTGAACCAGAGTTGGTCCCTTGGCTTAATGGTAAATGGCAGAGGGAGGAATATGCCGGGCCATGTGAAACTTACTATCTGTATGTACAAGCAGAAATCAAGATTTCCCTGAATTTTGCACCACCAGTGTTCTGAGGCCATGCACAGCATAACTGTGCTCACAGTGAGAGGTAAGGACAGTTCTGAATTTTGCTGCCTTTAAATGCAAATAGAAATTTGAAGATTCACTGTGAGATTTCTGTAAAAGAATAAAAGGAAATGGAAGTTGCTTATGCTGGAGAAAACCTGCTCAAAATGCACAGCACTGCTGTTCATGTCCTTCCTACCGCTAAATGGAGTTTGTGTTAATGCAGCACAGGGGCAGTTGTAATAAAGCATAAAGGCACTTGTTGTGTAGAATGATAGAATGTTAAACACCAGGGTTGAGTCCCTTCCAGCTATTTTTGAGTCTTTCTCTTGTCATGGACATCACCCAGTTGAGAAGGCCAATGGGTGATCTGACTGAAGTGCACCAAACAAACTTCTTGCTCGAGGTGACTAATGGGATGTACATGAAGGAAGTCAATGGCCACTGATTTCCCATTCGCATGGTATTGAGAAATTGCAAATAACTATAATTGAAACCGGCTGCAAAAATTCAATTATTTCCTATGCAAAGATTTAGTTCAAGGGCAACTATTGCATTACATACAGATCTATCCCACTTTCTCTTTCATAACCCCCCTCTTGTTATTGCTGTCCACCTACCATCCCCCAAAATATGGCACTGAATTTTCTCCCATTTTATTTCACGCAAGGAAATGGCAGCTTCAGTGCTTGGTTTTGTTAACCCACAATGGTGCAACATTGAAAAATTCTGTTTTCAATACTTCTTTGTTGATCCACTGAGATGCAAATTATCTGCACTACATTACAGTATATGGTACACAAAACCTGTCATCATGTTAAAAATATAGAATGTTGTAGACTCATACATTTGTCATGTTAAGTGACTGTATAAGTAAGTTACCTTTTCAGAGGATAGCTTAATTTCAGTCCCATGAGATTCCCCTTAAGGGGCCACTTTAACATAGGGCTGAATTTTCTCAGGTGGGTCATGAGCCCAACATCAGCCTTAAGTCCGAGTCGGGAACCTGGAAGTGGCTGTGGCGGAACGTTGGATGTGATCTTCCCCAAGGTGACCCATTAAGAAGCCCAATTAGGGATGGCCATGTTCCAGCATCGGGATGTCTGTTCAGCATAGCCCATGGGTAGGGCCGCTGGCGGCCTTTGCAATATGGGTGCTGCTGAAAGGCCAGCAACAGGAGTGTCAACGGTGCCATGGAAGGCGCCTTCAGTAAGAGGGCAGTGGCTGCCATTGCAGCAGGTACTACACCCATTAGCGGAGACGTCAGGCTCTATGAAGTGGCTGCAATGGCTCGCCTTCTGTCTGGGGAGACCTGAGCACTGCCATTTAATGCCTTGCATGGTTTGTGGCTCTGACCACCTGCTGTGAAGCTGCTTCCGCAGGGAACCCATAGGCCCCTGGTAAAAATTTCAATCCATTTCCACAACAGGGGTGGACTGCCCTGGCCGCTAGGAGCTCAATTCCGGGAAAAGTGCACGAAGCCAAGAACATGTCGCAAAGCCAGCCCAACGCGACTCGATCGCATTTCCCTCCACCCCTGCCTCAAAAGCTACCTCTGCGGGTCTAGGAAAATTCACCCCCTAGTGTCTTTCTACTTGCGAGTGTTAAAGTTAGTTGCAAATCCCATTTTAGATGGAGAACAGAGTCGTTAACTGCTCCCATTGACTGCTGGGAGTTGTAGCTCTTTATTTAATATTTTAATTAAACGTCTGGTTAAAGTTTTGACCTTCCAGAAATGGCAAACAGCTGTTAAACAAAACACTGACCATTGGTGGTAATGTTCAATCCAGATACACATAAAGTATGTCCCAACTTTACAAATGGTTATACAGCACTATACTTTATGCATGGCATTTATTTTCTTGAGGTCTGGGGCATCTTCTCTAAGAAAATTAATTTTTCCATGATGCATTTTTTTTAACATTTTGTCATTGATCCATATATGTGTCAATATTTTCTAATCTGTATACTTCTTTGAGAGAATATGCCCTATTAACTGTACTTGGATTTCCAGAAGGCATTTGATAAGGTGCCACATCAAAGGCTATTGCGGAAAATAAAAGCTCATGGTGTAGGGAGTAACATATTGACATGGATAGAAGATTGGCTAGCTAACAGGAAACAGAGAGTAGGCATAAATGGGTCATTTTCAGGTTGGCAAGATGTAACGAGTGGTGTGCCACAGGGATCAGTGCTGAGGCCTCAACGTTTTGCCATTTATATAAATGACTCTGATGAAGGAACCAAAGGTATGGTTGCTAAATTTGCTGATAACGCAGAGATCGGTGGGAAAGTAAGTTGTGAAGATGACATAAGGAGGCTACAAAGTGACATAGATAGATTAAGTGAGTGGGCAAAGATTTGGCAAATGGAGTGCAATGTGGGAAAATGTGAAATTGTCCATTTTGGCAGGAAGAATAAAAAAGAAGCATATTATCTAAATGGTGAGAGATTGCAGAGCTCTGAGATGCAGAGGGATCTGGGTGTCCTAGTGCATGAATCGCAAAAGGTTAGTATGCAGGTTCAACAAGTAATTAGGAAATCTAATAGAATGTTATCATTTATTGCGAGGGGAATTGAATACAAAAGTAGTGAGGTTATGCTTCAGTTATACAGGGTATTGGTGAGACCACATCGGGCTACTGTGCACAGTATTTGTCTCCTTATTTAAGGAAGGACATAAATGTGTTGGAAGTAGCTCAGCGAAGGTTTACAAGACTAATACCTGGAATGGGCGGGTTGTCTTGTGAGCAAAGGTTGGACAGGTTAGGCTTGTATCCGCTGGAGTTTGGAAGAGTAAGAGGCAACTTGATTGAAACATATAAGAATCTGAGGGGTCTTGACAGGGTGGTTGTGGAAAGGATGTTTTCCCTTGTGGGAGAATCTAGAAATAGGGGTCACTATTTAAGACAGAGATGAGCAGAAGTTTATTCTCTGAGTCTTTGGAACTCTCTTCCTCAAAAGGCAGTGGAATCAGAGTCATTAAATATTTTTAAGGCAGAGGTAGATAGATTCTTGATAAGCAATTCTTGATTATCGGGGGTAGGCAGGAATGTGGAGTCAAGGTTATAATCAGATCAGCCAAGATTATTAATTGGCAGAGCAGGCTCGATGGGCCGAGTGGCCTACTCCTGCTCCTAATTCGTATGTTCGTATTAAAGGGGACAGAAACTATATTGGTGAATCACACCAACTGTGATCAATTATTAACAAATTACACTTTTTAAAAAATCGTGTTTCTTGTATATACCTTTGATCAAATAGTGGGCAAAGAAATGTCATAGGAATGAATTTCTTCCCTAATATTCCCAATTGTAACTTCTAGGCTTTCTCTCCAAAATTAATAATTGATACTATTATAGTGTTATTAAAAAATAGCTCATCAGTACAGTAACTGCCTTACAAATAGGCCTTATTATACATTGAAGATGATTGTCTACATCGTCTTGACTGTGTGTCATTTGCTCTGTTGTGCTTTTGGAATCAGCATCTGATGTACTTCTTTGGATCCTACAGGAGAAGAGGTAGTCAATTCAGGTCCAAAGCTTCAGACTTTCACTGTTTGAGGTGGAGTGCTGCACTATTGTCATTTCTGTATATTTTTTGTCATCTCAATTAGTCTGCAACTTCCTGTAGTATTTTAAAATTAAAAGTGGATCAATGAGTTCACTGATCATTGCTTTATAATTTCATTCTAAATGAAAGGTGAACTGATGCCGTCTAATATGAAATGCACATAAATCTTCAATCCAATATCATGTTTAAATAATAGGTGAAGAAAAATTAACTTATAGACCAAACTATTTATAATTACCATGTAATAAGGAAGGAATAAAGGGGAGAGGGATAAATCTGTCAACTACAGGCCAGTCAGCCCAATGTCATTGGTGGGGAAAATTTAAGACAATAATTTGGGACCCAAATCCAGGTTATTAATACTGATCCCCGGAGAACACCACTCTATTTCCCTCCAGTTTGAAAAACAACCATTCACTAACCTCCATTTTCTGTCCTTTAACCAAGTTCATTGTTCTTTTCACTCCATGGGGCTTGGGAAAATTATGGGCTAATTTATTAATGACACCCGGGGGGGGGGGGGATGGTATATGTACACAATTTTTTGCAAGTGACAGGACAAACTGACAATATTGATTTTTTTTAAAATAATAAAGATGAGACCCTTGGCTTTAATTAATAAAGGCACTGAGTACAAAAGTAAGAAAGTTCTGCTTAACCTATATAAAACACTGTTTAGGCCTCATCTGGAATTCAATTTGGGGAACATGAGGAAAGTATGTTTTACATAGTGAGTTATTGTGATCTGGAATGCAGTGCTGGGAAGGAAAGGTGTTGGCAGCAGATTCAATAGTAACTTTCAAAAGGGAATTGGATTGAACTTGAAGGGAAACAATTTGCAGCATTATGAAGAAAGAGCTGTGTAATGGGAATATTTGGACAACTCTTTCAAAGAGCAATCACAGGCACAATGGCTGAATGGCCTCCTTCTGTGCTGTTTCATTCTATGATTCCATAACATGGACTGCATGCAAACAAGGGTTAAGCAGCCCATGTAAAGTCAACGTGGCATAATGGTAGCACTTTTACCCGGGTCAGAAAGTTGTGGGTTCAAGCCCCACTCCAGGACTGGAGCAGATGATCTAGGTTGACACTTCAGTGTAGTACTGAGGTTGTGCTGTCAGAAGTCTTTTGGATGAAATATTGAACCAAGACCATTTATACCTTTAAAAGATCATGTGGAATTACCTAAAAGAATAACTCAGGAATTCTGGTGGATTGAACAATATGTATTCTCAACCATCACCACCAAACCAATTCACCTGGTCATTACCTTATTGTTGTTAGTGAACTTTCCTTTGTGCAGGTTGGCTGCTGCAATACAAATCTACACTTTAAGTAATTCAATGGCTGTGAAATGTTTCGGTCCATCTTGAAGACATGAAAGGCAATGCTAGTTCATTAGAGACATGCATACGATTCATGCATAATAATCAAGATAAAGCAGGAATTGGGATTAAACATATGGATGAGGACAATTTGTCCAATCTTAATTCATCCTTCCAGAACTGTTGGCCCCACACCTATTTTGGTATCTAGTATCTTAAATAATTCCAGGGTTTTTCACCTTCTTCACTGTGTTCGTAAGTCCATTCCAAATATTGAACACTGTACGTGAAGATGAACTGCCTCAATCAATCCTAAAACTACTTTTTCTTTTAGTTTGAAACCATCCCATTTTCTAACCAACACAGGCTGAGTCAGATGGTTCTCAACCTAGGTATCCAATTTGACGCTGGCCCCCTATCCTTTCCATCACAAAGCCTACCTATTTCCACCTCTCTAACATTGCCTGCCCCTGCCAATGCCTTAGCTGATCTGCTGCTGAAGACCTGCCTTTGTTACTTCTAGACTTGACTATTTCATTGTTCTCCTTACCAGCCTCCCATTATCCACCCTTCATAAACTTGAGCTCATCCAAAACTCTGCTACCCAGATATTGGCTCCCTGTCCACCAGCACCTTGATTTAAAAATTCTCATCCTCATGTTCAAATTTCTCATTGTGTTTAAATCCTTTCCAAGCTGTGACCTCCTTTAACCTTCCAAGAATGTGTTCTTCCAGTTCCTGCCTCTTGTGCATTCCACACTCCCGTTGCCTCACCATCAGCAGCTGTTCCTTCAGCTGTCTAGCCCTACACTTTGGAATTCCCTTCTCAACCTCTTTGTTTGTCCACTTCACCTTTAAGACTCTCCTTAAAACAAGGCTTTTAGTCACCCTCTCCTAATATCACCTTTGGCTCAGTGTCAATTGAAGGTACAGAGGGTTGATATTTTTAAAATGTAAGCACATTTCACTAGAAAGAAGAACCAGGAAAAGAGACTCAGCTGATTTGGTGCAGTAAATAAAGCACTTCAAAAATATAACAAAGCATCCAACTAGCGATCAAGTATATGTATTGATATACTGTCTGTTTATTTTACATAAAGTACCAGTTTAAAAATGTGCTGTAAGTACATGATTTAAATGCTGTAATAAAAGGAGTCAAATATTTACTCATGTTTTTGTTTGAATAAAACTGGATCTATTTTTGTCTCTTTGAAAGTCACGCACACAGTAACAAGACATGAAGAGGGTGGTTATATAAATTGTGTTGAGCAGCAGTCGCATTAAGTAAATAAAAGGATGAGTCATTTCAACAAGTTGTCTTACAGCTTCTAGCAACTGGCAAAGTAAAAAAAAAACAGAAGCTTGGGCAGAAGTCTTTGGGAAATGATATATGGCAAGGGAGAACTTTTTTTTTAAACAAAAGGAAATGTAGTGCAAAATACTAAAAAAAAGTGCTACTTAAGTAATTTATTAATAAATATTTTATGATTTATCTGGAATTCAATGCTGCATAGTTAAGTATATTTTTTCTTACACCTTTGTTTTAGCTATATTGAAGATGTTGCATAAATGCAAGCTAAATGTACTTTTCACTATCCTAAGTTTTGTTGCCTTGTTGAATTGACTTGACTGATGTAGTAATATTGTGGGCCTGCCTTATTTAATGCACTTTATATTGTAATATACCTCAAAGAAATCATTGCTTAATGTACTTGCATTTACACTGTGGAGTTTAAGTTTTGCAAGGTTTTTCTTTACAGCTTCTTTATTTTACACTTGGGATTACTCTTGTCCTTCTTGGCATTCTTTCCTTTGAAATGGGGTGACCACAGTAATTGAAGTGAAGTCCAGCTAATAAATTAAGAAGACACCTCTGAAGACTTCTCCTTCAACTTCTCCTTCAACTCCACTCACTTCCTTCAAGTAAATGGTGTTGCTATGGGTACCCGCATGGGTCCTAGTTAGGCCTGCCTTTTTGTGGGATATGTCGAACATTTCTTATTCCAGTCCTACTCAGGCCCCCTCCCCCAAATCTTTTTCCGGTACATTGATGACTGTATCGGTGCCATTTCCTGCTCCCGCCAGGAACTAGAAAACTTTATCAGCTTTGCTTCTAATTTCCACCCTTCTCTCACCTTCACATGGTCCATCTCTGACACATCCCTTCCCTTCCTCGACTTCTCTGTCTCCATCTCTGGGGATAAGTACGAATATTTATTATAAGCCCACCGACTCCCACAGCTACCTCGACTACACTTCACACACTGCCTCCTGTAAGGACTCCATTCCATTCTCCCAGTTTCTCCGTCTCCGACGCATCTGCTCTGATGATGCTACCTTCCACAACAACGCTTCTGATATGTCTTCCTTTTTCCTCAACCGAGGATACCCCTCCACTGTGGTTGACAGGGCCCTCAACCATGTCCGGCCCATTTCCTGCACCTCTACCCTCATCCCTTCCCCTCCCTCCTGAAGTGTTCCAGTGAACATCAACACAAGCTCAAGGTACAGCATCTCATTTACCGATTAGGCACGTTACAGCCTGCCGGACAGAACATTAAACTCAATAATTTCAGAGCATGACGCCACCCCCCTCCCCACCACCCCTCCCCCCCCCCCCCCTCCCCACCACCCCTTTTTATGTTTAGTCATTTTTTAATTTTTTCTTATTTTTAAGTTTTTTAGTGTGCTTAGTTTGTTTCTACTGTGCCTACCCACTGTTTTTTCATGTTTGAGCCAGGCTGCTCAGTTTTCTGTCCATTAACATCCTCTTTGCACTAATGCTTTGTCTTTCAGCACACCGTTTGCCTTTGCTCCATGACCTTCTGGTCAGTTATCTTCTGTGACCTTGTCCTATCTGCACCTTCTATTTTGTTATCTCTTGCCCCACCCCGCTTTACTTGCTTAAAACCTTTTACATTTCTAATATCTGCCAGTTCTGATGAAGGGTCACTGACCTGAAACGTTAACTCTGCTTCTCTCTCCACAGATGCTTCCAGACCTGCTGAGTATTTCCAGCATTTCTTGTTTTTATTACCTCTGAAGACCTATACTGCACTATTCTAGCTAATTATCTCAACATTGTATTTGCTTTTTAAAAATTGTTTTAAAATGAAGAGATTGAAAACGATAAGTTTATAGATCCAGGCCCATTTTGCAGTTATCCTTTGCAAATGTTATTCCCTTCATTGTATACTTTTTGAAGACAGGATTTGATCATTTCAAAGTGGTATCATTTCAACATGTTTTTTGCATATCACAACTCTGCTCCTAAGTTTTACTCTTCTGGTCACATCCAAAGAAATATCATAGTTACTGAAGAGGGAAAACAGCTGTAACGAAAACAAAGTATTCCAAAACCAAAACACTGCGAATGCTGGAAATCGGAAATAAAAACAGAAAATGCTGGAAATACTCAGCAGGTCAGACAGCATCTGTGGAGAGAGAAATAGTTAACATTTCAGGTTAATGACCTTTCATCATTACCTTACAAATGACTGTTCTGACCTTTCATCAGAACAAATTCAGACCAGTCACTAACAGAATCCAGCACTGGTGTTCTCTGATGGTCGGGTGAATTGGAAGATCCAATGTAAAAATTCAAACTTCTATTTTTGTTGTTCAGTTGCTGGTAGAAATGCTGTGTACACTTTTCCAAATAACCCCTCAGGCTTTAGCACCAAAAGTCCATTGTACTCTGATTGAGAGTATAATCTCCAAAGAAGCTGAAGTGGACAATTTAATTACAAAGCTTTGCAAGCAATTTGTCTGTGCTCAAGTGAGCTATAAAAACATCACTAGAGGTGGACAAGGGTGAATTAGTTAATTTGTAACATCATCCTTAGAGAATAGCTTGAGTAAATGCTGCTCTTCGACTGAATCTAGACAGAGTTCAGTGATGTGCTTGCCACAGCTTTGCATAAAATTAGACCAGTCACTTGTCAGGTTCCCAACCCAGTTTCCCAAAATAAGGGGTTGTGCCTCCAGCAGCCCAGGAGATCAGCAGTTTAAATTTCCCTGCACAGACATCACCAGTTAGAAAAAGGTCCAGCTTGCTGGCATCACTCGCAGGGAGCCACAGGGAGTGCAGGCGGGATGGGACTGGAGTCTGTACTGGGGAAGTCGGCAATGAAGATGGTATGTGAAATGGGGATTCGGGGGGGAAGTGGTCTCTGAAATGTAAAATGGGGACCTCTTTGAAATAGGGAGGGATTCCTGAAATTAGGGAATCCTCTTAACCACTCCCACGTGGGCACCTCATTCTTGGAATTTGTCACCCAACAGCTGTTGGTATGAAACTATGAGCAGAATTACTCAACTACAGGGGATCCAATCTTTATAAGGTAAATGCAATAACACTTGTAAATGTCACGTGATAAGACATCAAATGGTTAGAATGTCACAGGAGCAATCCATCAGGAATGCCTTCAAGAATTGGCAATCCTCGTCAGTTGCTAAAATGTATGTGCTCACAAATGAAACAGGTTCTGTTAATCCTTATGTATCTGTGCTATGCAAGATATTTAAAAATTCTTCTGTCAAATGGCCTCCAAGTCACACTAATAAGTGCAATACAACAGAGTCTGGGCCTATCAGAGTCCATGTTTGGGGCAAGTATTTAATGAAATAAAAATAAGAAATGTTGGAAATACTCAGCAAGTCTGGCAGCATCTGTGGAGAGAGAAGCAGGATTAACCTTTCAGGTCAGTGACCCTTCATCAGAAGTATTTAATGATTTGCTAGTCTCTTGTAAGAAATGGCTGAGACCTCAGCAAATGTCTGCACACATTTTTTTGAATCACAAGATGTACAACTGTATTCCTGAACTTTATCCCCAGGCAAAACTATTAGTGAAATATAGGGCATGCCCAATGCAACTAGTTCTCTGCCAAGAGAATATTTCAATCACAAAAATAGTCCATGGAGCTAGATTTTAAAACAGCATTGTTCTCTGTTGTAGACTCATTCGATAGTGTTAAGACACCAGTTTGGCAGTGACCTTACACTGATTTTTAAAAATCCAATTCAAATATGTCAAATTTAAAAAAATAATTGCTTATAACATTGAATAGTGTTAGGACCTCTTGCAGTGAACTAAACACAAGCAAAATTCAGCTTTATTTCCAGTTTGAACAAACTGGACAAATTCACATAACATAAATAAACCTTTGAGTTTCATTCTCCTTCCTCCCCAAAGCTTCGGGTTAAATGAGAACAATAAAATTATAGACAAGAAAAACCATTCTGCAAGACTACAACAACTTGCATTCATAAATCACCTTTTATGTAGTAAAACATCTCAAGGTCCAAACAACCAAGGCAAATGTCATGGGAAACAAATTTAACATGCATTGCAAGAGGACTGGATGCACTGTACAACCTGTGATCTTGGAAGTTTGTAGAAGTACATTGCAGCAAACTTAATGGTGTTAAGACCAAGGTGGGAGGGGGGAAACTGTTCATTCTAGTCCCACTTCTCCACAGGTCACAACATATTTAAATTTTCCCAGTTGCCGATACAGTCAATCATATTCTCTATTTTTGCCAGAATAAAACACACTAACCAGGTTTCTTTAATAAACAACAAAATTATCAGTTTATTATAAAAAGTCTTAACCAGTAATTAAATAAAGCATAAACACACAGATTGAAATATTACAGTTCCCTTTTTACTTTAGCTTCTCACACTCACGCACACGCACACCGATTAATGGGAAAAGTAGAAGGGATTTTTGTTTAGAGCTCTGTTACAGACAATAAAAAAAAACACTGGCTGAATACTTGTTCATTCTTGGAGAAACAGTAGATGAGGTATGTTGTGTTCCAAAAATGGCATACAGTCTGACTTCTGAGTAATGTAGACAGGTCACTGGGATATTTTAGAACAGTTCTTTCCAGGCAGCATTGAGAATTAATGGCTTTTCTTTGAAGAGAGGAGACGAGATGAGTTGACACAGTGGACTTCTCAGGATCTTTTAGAGAGGTGCTGGAAAGCTGAGCTGTATTGTGCTCTTCTCTGCTTCCTTGGGAATTCTATTCTCTCCTTGGAAGTTCTCTTCTTCTGCAGGCTTTTTAAAGAGATGGAACAGGCTGGGCTGAGCTGGGGTTCTGTCCTTCAGTTTTTTTTTTTAAAACTCCAACCCCTTTTAAACAGTTCATTCCCAATTCCAAACAATTCAAAAGTGAAACTGGAAACAGAAAATCCACCTTCTGACCTGTCACTTCTCTGCACACATCTTCCCCAGTTACCAGGGTTTCCGTCCTACTTTTAACTTGAGTCATGTGACAACCAGTAAATGTTGTTGCCAAACAAGTTATTTCAGAGTCCTCTTGATGACCATCTTGGGGGAAAAAAACTGGTCCAACATTTCTTCAGTTTGACTATGAATTCCCCAAAAATATTTTAAACAAAAAACAAACACTTTCATAACAATGGCCTAAGGTAGGGAGAATGTACAGTAATAACAATTTCCATTTATTTACTTACACTTTAAAACTTCATACAAACAAAACATTCACTGTGCTAAATAACCCAACTCGTTTTTTTTTTGAGGATGTACTTGCGTACCAAAGATTAAACTGGAGCAGTTGAGAATCATCTATCTTATCCATTGGCTGTAGGTAACATTCCTATTTATCTTTAATTGGTCAGTTATTTATTTATTCACTGAATGCTAAAAATTAAGTTATAATGCCTCAAATATATTGAGATTTAAAATGCCCCTGAAAGCTTACAAAGCACTTAAAACTGTGCCATTCAGAATAGGTTTATAAAGAACCATTTTGTTACAGCCATAGCATGCTTCAAAATGCTCTTGCACTTTAACTCTGTGCACTACAGAAATGTGAATATTAGTAAAGCACGGGATCTTTTACAAGTGTGACTCTTGCAAATATAGCCAAAAATAGCAGATCATTGATGATTGGAAACACCTTTTAGATTCTTTATCAGCTTCAAAAAAGTAATTCTACTGCAAAACAATGTTCACTACATTCAAATACAATTTAGCTTATGCAAAATACTTGATTTTCCAACATTATCTGAGCAATTTAACAAAGTAGATTGCTGATGGTAATGCTAACAGGTATCGGGTATTGAGATTTGAAGTGTAGTCTCTGATTTCCACAACAGCCAAAACTATATAGCAACTTGTCCACTACTGTAACACATTATTGAAGCAATTCATCTAACACGAGTTCAAGATACTTTATACATTGATATTGAAAGATATAGGTTTCAAATATATTTGTAATAGTATTTAGGCATCAGTGGTAGCATTTTTACCTGTAAGTCAGAAGATAGTGGGTTTGAGGCCTACTCCAGGGACTTGAGCACATAACCTAAATTGACACTTCAATGCAGTACTGAGGAAGTGCCTTCTTTCAGAGTAGACTCTAGACTGTGGCCTCAGCTGTTTTTTGCGGTGGATACAAAAGACCCCATTACAGTACTTGAAGAGGAGCCGGGGGAGGGGGGAATGTTCGAGCCAACAATAATCCCTCAACCATTATGGATAAAGGACAGATTGTGTGGTTAAATTGCTTGCTGTTTGTGGCCCTCTTCAAATTGCGCTCAATTTCCTGGGCACACAGGCACTAGTAGGCAAATTTTTAAAACGTGTTCACATCAAAAAAGTATTTAGTTTACTAAGAAACTGAGGGTACGCCAATAAAACTATTAAATGTCGTTTAATTTGTCACTTTCAGTCATTTTAAAATCAGGTTATTCACAGGTGGAAAACTAGACACATTAACTACCTTTTGGCAATAATCGCATTTTCAGCAGTATTAATAAAACTGCATCGAATTACCACTCAAATACAGAAAGGAATACTTCTTAAAGGAAAGAAAAAAACACTAGTGGGCTGCCTGATTGTGCTGGTTCATTAAATATTTTACATTTCTGATTATGAAATACATTTTCTCAGAAACTTGAACAGTAACCTAACTAGTACAATTTCAATCATAGATGCAATTATTGGATTGGGCCAAAAATGGAGGCTCAAACCCACCTCCCTGTACCTTCATTTGTTCACTTTTCTCATCTCCAAAATCTTTTATAATTGTTGTAAATAACTCATGAAAAGATTTCTATTTTTTCCTTTCCTTACATCCCAGAATCACAGAATTGTTACAGTGCAGAAGGAGGCCATGTCTGCACCGGATCTCTGAAAGAACAATTTACCTAATGCCATTCCCCCGCTTCTCCCCGTAACCCTGCACAACCTTCCTTTTCGTATAACAGTCTAATTCCCTTTTGAATGCTTCAATTGAACCTGCCTCCACCACACTCTCAGGCCAGACCTTAACCATTCACTGCGTGAAAAGTTTTCCTCATGTCACTTTTGCTTCTCTTACCCATTATTTTAAATCTGTGCCCTCTCGTTCTCTATCCTTTCACAAGTGGGAACAGTTTCTCTCTATCCACTCTGTCCAGACCCCTCACGAGTTTGATTTACTCCATCAAATCACCTCTCAGCCTTCTCTTCTCCAAGGAAAACAGTCCCAACTTTTCCAATCTATCTTCATAACTGAAGTCCCTCATCTCTGGAACCATTCTTGTGAATCTTTTCTGTACTCTCTCCAATGTCCTCACATCTTTCCTAAAGGCGGCACCCAGAATTGGACGCAATACTCCAGCTGAGGCCGAACTAGTGTTTTATATAAGTTCAAGTTTTATCAGTACATTAAAAACAAGAGGATAACTAAGGAAAGGGTAGGGCCTGTCAGAGATGTACAGGGGAACTTATGCATGGATGCAGAAGATGTGGGCAGGGTTCTTGAGGTTTTTTTGTCTCTGTCTTCACAAAGGAGAGGGTTGATGCAGTTATAGAGGAAGAGTGTGAAATATTAGATAGGATTTGCATAATGAGAATGGAAATGCTTGAAGGTCTGACATCCCTGAAAGTGGATAAATTGCCAGGACCAGATGGATTGTATCCCAGGTTGTTAAAGGAAGTCAGGGAGGAAATAACAGATGCACTGAGGATCATCTTAAAATTCTCACTAGATACGGGCGATTGGAGGTCTGCAAACGTTGTACCATTGTTTAAAAAGGATGCGAGGGATAAGCCAGGCCATTACAGGCCAGTCAGTCTGACCTTGGTGGTGAGTAAATTGTTAGAATCTATTCTGAGGGACAGGATAAACTATCACTTAGAAAGGCATGGATTAATCAGAGATAGTCAGCATGGATTTGCTAGGGGAAGGTCAGGTCTTATGAAATTGATTTGAGTTTTTTGAGGAAATGACAAGGAGGCTAGATGAGGGTAGTGGATGTGATTTACATGGATTTTAATAAGGCATTAGACAAGGTACCACATGGCAGACTGGTCAGTAAAATGAAAGCCCATGGCATACAGGGGAATGTGGCAGGTTGGATCCAGAATTGACTTAGTGACAGGAAACATAGGGTAGTAGTCGATGGATGTTTTTGTGAATGGAAAGTGGTTTCCAATGGTGTTCCACAGGGCTCAATGTTGGGTCCTTTGCTGTTTGTGGTATATATTAATGATTTGGACTTAAATCTGGGTGGCATGATTGGGAAATTTGATTACACAAAAATTGGCTGTGTAGTTAATACTGAGGAGGAAAGCCCCGGACTCCAGAATGATATCAATATTTTGGCTGAGTGGGTGGAAAAGTGGCAAATGGAATTCAATCCAGAAAAGTGTGGGGTATTGCATTTGGGGAGGGCAAATATAGTGAGGGAATATACAATAAACAGGAGGATATTGAGAGGGGGGGGGGGGGTAGAAGAAGAAAGACACTTGGAGTGCATGTCCACAGGTCCCTAAAGGTGGCAGGACAGGTGGATAGAGTGGTGAAGAAGGCATATGGATTGTTTTCCTTTATTGGCCGAGGTATTGAGTACAAAAGCAGGGATGTGATGCTGGAATGGTATAGAGCATTGGTTAGGCCCCAGCTGGAGTATTGCATGTAGTTCTGGTCACCACATTACAGGATGACACAATTGCTTTGGAGAGAGTACAGAGGAGATTTACAATAATGTTGCCAGGGCTTGAAGTTTGCAGCTATGAGGAAAGATTGGATAGGCTAGGGTTGTTTTCCCTGAAACTGAGGAGGCTGAGAGGTGATTTGATTGAGGCATACAAAATTGAGGGGCCTGGAGTGGACAGGAAGGACTGGTTTCCCCTGGCAGGGAGGTCAGTTACCAGGGGACACAGATTTAAGGTGATTGGTAGAAGGATTAGAGGGGACATGAGGGGAAGCATTTTAACCCAGAGGGTGGTGGGTGTCTGGAATTTGCTCCCAGGAATGTTGGTGGAGGCAGAGACCCTCAATTCTTTTAAAAGGTACCTGGAAAAGGTACCTGTCCTCTCTAGGCCCCTCATAATTTTGTACGCCTCAATCAAGTCACCCCTCAGCCTCCTCAGTTCCAGGGAAAACAACCCTAGCCTATCCAATCTTTCTTCATAGCTGCAACTTTCAAGCCCTGGCAACATTCGTGTAATCTCCTCTGTACTCTCTCCAGAGCAATTGTGTCATCCTGTAATGTGGAGACCAGAACTGCATGCAGTACTCAAGCTGTGGCCTAACCAATGCTCTATACCATTCCAGCATGTAACTGAGGTGCTGTAACCTGCAGGGCCATAGACCAGGTGCTGGAAGGTGGGATTAATTTGGGCGAATAGTTTATTCGGCTGGCACAGACACGATGGGATGAACGGTCTTCTTCTGTGCTGTACTTTTTCTATGGTTCAACATAACTTCCTTGTTCTTGTACTCTATGCCCCCATTAACAAAGCTTTATTAACCACTCTCAAATTGTTGCCACCTTCAATGACTTATGCACCAATATACCCAGGTCCCTCTGCTCCTGCACCCCCTTTAGAACTGTACCCTTTATTTTGTATTGTCTCTCCATGTTCTTCCTAACAAAATGAATCACTTCACATTTCTCGGCAATGAACTTCATCTGCCACCTATCCACCCATTCCACCAACTTGTCTATGTCCTTTTGCAGTTCTATACTACCCTCCTCACAGTTCACAATGCTCCCAAGTTTTTTTTAATTATTCATTCATGGGATGTGGGTGTCGCTGGCTAGGCCAGCATTTATTGCCCATCCCTAATAGCCCTGGAGAAAGTGGTGGTGAGCTGCCTTCTTGAACTGCTGCAGTCCAGGGGTAGGTACACCCACAGTACTGTTAGGGAGTTCCAGGATTTTGACCCAGCGACAGTGAAGGACCAGGGATATAGTTCCAAGTCAATTTCAGATCATCTGCAAACTTTGAAATTGTACCCTGTAGTCCAAGGTCTAAGTCATTAATATACACCAGGAAAAGCAAGGGTCCCAACACTGACCCCTGGGAACTCCACTACAAACCTTCCTCCAGCCTGAAAAACATCCAATAACCACTACTCTTTTATTGTGTATCACTGCAACACTTCCCATATGTCAAAGAGTCAGTGACCAGGACCATGAAAACAAAAATGATTTTTTTGCATGGTCTGGGTCCAGTTAATTGACTGACTACAGGCCCAATGAATGAGCTCAGCCCATGTACTACACTTCATGCATAGCCTTTTCAGTCCCAGTACCAACCTCAATCCCTCTCAGCAACATACAAAAACAGCATCCTGAACATTTTTTGAGTCAGGAGTGGAACCAGGAGAATGCAGCACCAGAGTTAGACCAAAAAAAAAGGCAATGAAGGATTATACAGTAATTGATTTGCAGATGAAAGGTCACAGAAGATAATGAAATAGGAAACCAGTCACACAGAATGTAACCTGCTACGTTTATCTGTACAATGAGTAGTGTAGGTAGGCAGAAATCAGATTAATGCTCAAGTAAAGAGCGAAATAGATTTCAGCTCTTCAGAGAGCAAGAGGTTTATGATTTGGCAATAGCTGGACTGAAAAGGTTTAGAGTGGGTTTCTTGAGGAGGAAGATAGGGATAGTGCCAGATAACAAGCTTGGGGCTAAGAAGGTGAAGCTAGGCGGTCATGATCTCAGATAAGAAAATATTGAAGGAACAGGCTGCATGGAAAAGGAGTGTGAGGGAGAGAAAATGTAGAGAATAGGAACAATGAGGGCAGTTATTTGGAGGGTAAATTGAGAGTCAGGAATATTTGGCAGAGGCAAACTGCAGACGGACTGCAGTTTAATCAAATCATAAATCAACAGCTTTAGTTAGATAAAAAACCTTCAATTTTTGATTTGTTTTTTCTGGTTTGTAACTCACCATTAACTGTAAATGCTTGATCCAGAGAGAATGGTGAACCTGTGAAATTCTCTACCACAGAAAGCAGTTGAGGCCAAATCATTAAATACATTCAAGAATGAGTTAGAAATAGTTTTTAGGGCTAAAGGGAGAAAGCGGGAACAGGGTACGGAGTTTGGATGATCAGCCATGATCGTATTGAATGCTGGAGCAGGCTCGAAGGGTCGAATGGCCTACTCATGCTCCTATTTTTCCATGTTTCTATAGGAATAGGATGTTTGAACTACAACTCCCATAATTGTGTAACTTTGAGTGTATTTGCTATTAAGCTCGATGTACACACTGAGCTCAGCAGAGGAATGAAATACCAGCAAAAGCACTTTGATAAATAGTGGTTTTAAGCAATGGATAAATTTGTGACAACTGTTGATTGATTAGCTTTTTTTTGGTGGGGGGGGGTTAGTGAGAGGATGCAGTAAATTGAGCAACATGACCAGTAGGCTGGTTTAGAGCTGCTGATGTATGATTGCTGGGAAAATTTACCAGTTTATATTTGAGAGTATTAGAACAATTAACTAAACAGATAGTTATTCAAATAAGTTGACAGAAACTTTAACATGTGAGGTATACTTTCTCCATAGACTACTGATGCACATTCAAAGCAAGACTTCTAAATTTCACACACATGAAAAGCTAATTGAAATAGCATGTGGTTCACTTCGACCAAAAATGAGAAGCTACTAACAATGACATTTTTTATTTAAAAGGAAAAATACATGCATTTCAAATACAATGATGCTCATAACTGCTATGTATACATTGTATACATTTTAATTATTACAGCAAAATTTTATCCACCTTCACATACTTTACAAAATACACAATACAGTTATCAAAACATTATGTTCTTGCAAGAACTGGCTGGTGAGAGTACACACAAAACATCACAGCTATCAAAAAGATTTAATACAAACAATAAGTTATAGGATCCACAATGTCTAGCGAAGTTGGATGCAGCAGTGTCCAGAATTTAATTCTTGCATGCTGCACAAACAGCTAGCTAACAAATGCTACAGAGCAGATGTTCAAGTAAATCCTGGTGTTAATAATGCAATGTAAATGTCCAACAGATAATGGATCTGGGAGTTTAATAGTTGAAAATCTATTCTGCTGGATATGGATTTGAAAAAATAATGGCGTCAATGGGAAAGTCCATTGAAAAAGGGAGAACAATTCAAAATAAAACTGAAGGTAGTCAACATTTTAAATCTCTGAACACAACGTTGATAAGAAACCCCTCACTTGCTGTTTAAAATTTAGCTTCAGGATTCACAATATTTTTAACTATCCCTTTCCTTGGCCACCCTAGGTTAGATTTTAAAGCTTTCATAAATGAAAATATTAGTAAAATATTTCAGTATCCAGAGCTTGGTTTGGCTTGAATTTAAGTAGGTTCACTGTGTAGCTTTCATCAATTTGAAAAATGAACAAATACATAAATTATAAGCAACACTCAACATCAAGAATATTTCACACAAGTCCAGTCTAATGTTAACATTAGTTAACTGGTCTGGATAAACATTATGGGGGGGTGGAAGGGACTTTTGTAAAGCAATAAAATAAAACAGGTACAAAGATGTACAGTCACTGTAGAAATAAACCATGTGAAATAAAAGTTAAGATTCCGGACAATGTATTTTGCTCTGCATTGTGAATCAATGATTATAATTAGTTATAAAATCTGACCCATCTGGGTATCAGAAGTACAGATTCCAAACATGTCAGTTAATTTGAAAAGGCCCACAAGTCGTTATTTGTGAGGATTTCAATGCTTTTCTCACTGCATGCCAAACCACTGTTCTTGGTCTGCCCACTGTGCAGTCTCGCTGTCACTCCCCTCCAGGTCCCCTTCTTCTCCACTACCTTCCATGTCATCTACATCCTCCTCTTGTGCTGCCTCAGTCTGACTTTCTTCCTTTTCCATCTTCTGCATTCCCTCCAACGACTTCTGATCATTGGGATCCATGCTGTAAAATGGAAAATAAGTTACTAACCAATTAATTTTTCTGGAACACTGTGCTTCAGTCCTACTGGCATGGCCATAAGATGCAGATCTCAGTCCAGAAGTTTGGAGTAAGAGAGAAAGTTGAAGGCTTCAAATGTCAATAATGACAAAAAGCAACAAATACAGCATTATTTTAAATAACATATGCAGTTGCTTTTTTGTTAAGGATTTAAGCACACATTAAAAGGCAATGTACTGATTATAAACCAATTGCACAATTTGTAGTTCTGGCATCTGAATACAAATAGTCCCAATCAAAACAATGCAAACTTCTTAATGATGTGGGTATATATTTTTTTTAATTCGCTCCTGGGATGTCGGCGTCGTTGGCTAGGCCAGCATTTACTGCCCATCCCTAATTGCCCTTGAGAAGGTGGTGGTGAGCTGCCTTCTTGAACCACTGCAGTCCATGTGGGGTAGGTACACCCACAGTGCTGTTAGGAAAGGAGTTTCAGGATTTTGACCCTGCGACAGTGAAGGATGGCGTATGGCTTGGAGGGGAACTTGCAGGTGGTGGTATTTCCACGCATCTGCTGCCCATGTCCTTCTAGGTGGTAGAGGTCATGGGTTTGGAAGGTGCTGTCTAAGGAGCCTTGGTGCATTGCTGCAGTGCAGCTTGTAGATGGTACACATTATTGCCACTATGTGTTGGTGGGTGGAGGGAGTGAATTGGATGGTGTGCCAATCAAGCGGGCTGCTTTGTCCTAGATAGTGTCAAGCTTCTTGAGTGTTTATTTATTTATTTAGAGATACAGCACTGAAACAGGCCCTTCGGCCCACCGAGTCTGTGCCAACCATCAACCACCCATTTATACTAATCCTACACTAATCCCATATTCCTACCATATCCCCACCTGTCCCTATATTCCCCTATACTACCACCTACCTATACTAGGGGCAATTTATAATGGCCAATTTACCTATCAACCTGCAAGTCTTTGGTGGTGGGAGGAAACCGGAGCACCCGGCGAAAACCCACGCAGACACGGAGAACTTGCAAACTCCGCACAGGCAGTACCCAGAATTGAACCCGGGTCGCTGGAGCTGTGAGGCTGCGGTGCTAACCACTGCGCCGCCTGTGCATGTTGTTGGAGCTGCACCCATCCAGGCAAGTGGAGAGTATTCCATCACACTCCTGACGTGCCTTGTAGATCGGGGACAGGCTTTGGGGAATCAGGAGGTAAATTACTCGCTGCAGGATTCCTAGCCTCTGACCTGCTCTTGTAGCCACGGTATTTATAGGGTTACTCCAGTTCAGTTTCTGGTGAATGGTAACCCCCAGGATGTTGATAGCGAGGGATTCAGCGATCATTAAATCGTCATTGAATGTCAAGGGGAGATGGTTAGATTCTCTCTTGTTGGAGATGGTCATTGTCTGGCACTTGTGACGCAAATGTTACTTGCCACTTATCAACCCAAGCTTGGATATTGTCCAGGTCTTGCTGCATTTCTGCACGGACTGCTTCAGAATCTGAGGAGTTGTGAATGGTGCTGAACATTGCACAATTAGCAAACATCCCCACTTCTGACCTTATGACTGAAGGAAGGTCACTGATGAAGCAGCTGAAGATGGTTGGGTCTAGGAAACTACCCTGAGGAACTCCTGCAGCGATGTCCAGGAGCTGAGATGATTAACCGGCAACAACCACAACCATCTTCCTTTGTGCTAGGTACGACTCCAAGTGGAGAGTCCCCCCCCGCCCCCCCACAATTCCCATTGACTCCAGTTTTGCTAGGGCTCCTTGATGCCATACTTGGTCAAATGCTGCCTTGATGCCAAGGGCAGTCACTCTCACCTCACCTCGAGTCTAGCTCTTTTGTTCATGTTTGAACCAAGGCTCTACTGAGGTCTGGAGCCGAGTGGCCCTGATGGAACGCAAACTGCGCGTCAATGAGCGGGTTATTGCTAAGCAAGTGCTGCTTGATAGCACTGTCAATGACACCTTCCATCACTGTACTGATGATTGAGAGTAGGCTGATCGGGCGGTAACTGGCCGGGTTGGACTTGTCCTGCTTTTTGTGTACAGGACATACCTGGGCAATTTTCCACATTGCCGGGTAGATGCCAGTGTTGCAGCTGTACTGGAACAGCTTGGCTAGGGGCACGTCAAGTTGTGGAGCACAGGTCTTCAGTACTATTGCTGGAATGTTGTCAGGGCCCATAGCCTTTGCAGTATCCAGTGCCTTCAGTCGTTTCATGATATCACGTGGAGTGAATCAAATTGGCTGAAGACTGGCGTCTGTGATGCTGGGGACTTCAGGAGGAAGCAGAGATGGATCATCAACTTGGCACGTCTGGCTGAAGATTGTTGCAAATGCTTCAGCCTTATGTTTTGCACTGATGTGCTGGGCTCCCCCATCATTGAGGATGGGAATATTTGTGGAGCCACTTCCTCCAGTTAGTTGTTTGACTGCCCACCACCATTCACAACAGGATGTGGCAGGACTGCAGAGCTTAGAACTGATCTGTTGGTTATGGGATCTCTTACCTCTGTCTATTGCATGCTGTTTACACTGTTTGGCATGCAAGTAGTCCTGGGTTGTAGCTTCACTGAGTTGACAGCTCACTTTGAGGTATGCCTGGTGCTGCTCCTGACATGCCCTCCTCCACTCTTCATTGAACCAGGGTTGGTACCCTGGCTTGATGGTAATGGTAGAGTGGGGATATGCCGAGCCATGAGGTTACAGATGGTGGTTGAGTACAATTCTGCTGCTGCTGCTGATGGCCCACAGCGCCTCATGGATGCCCAGTCTTGCATTGCTAGATCTGTTCGAAATCTAACTCATTTAGCACGGTGTAGAGTATCCTCAATGTGAAGACAGGACTTTGTCTCCACAAGGACTGTGCGTTGGTCACTCCTACCAATACTGTCATGGACAGATGCATCTGCGGCAGGCAGATTGGTGAGGATGAGGTCAAGTATATTTTTCCCTCTCATTGGTTCCCATACCACCTGCTGCAGACCCAGTCTAGCAGCTATGTCCTTTAGGACCCGGCCAGCTCGGTCAGTAGTGGTACTACCAAGCCACTCTTGGTGATGGACACTGAAGTCCCCCACCTAGAGTACATTCTGCACCCTTGCCGCCCTCAGTGCTTCCTCCAAGTGCTGTTCAACATGGAGTACTGTTTCATCAGCGGAGGGGGGTGGTAGGTAGTAATCAGTAGGAGGTTTCCTTGCCCATGATACTTCATGGGGTAGACAGTCGATGTTGAGGACCCCCAGGGCAACTCCTTCCCGACAGTATACCACTGTGCCGCCACCTCTGCTGGGTCTGTCCTGCCAGTGAGACAGGACATACCCGGGGATGATAATGTCTGGGACATTGTCTGAAAGGTATGATTCAGCGAGTTTGACTATGTCAGGCTGTTGCTTGACTAGTCTGTGGGACAGCTCTCCCAACTTTGGCACAAGCCCCCAGATGTTAGTAAGGAGGACTTTGCAAGGTTAACAGGGTTGGGTTTGCCGTTGTCGTTTCCGGTGCCTAGTTCGATGCCGGGTGGCCTGTTTGGTTTCATTCCTTCTTGACTTCGTAGCGGTTACGTACAACTGAGTGGCTTGCTAGGCCATTTCAGAAGGCATGTAAGAGTCAACCACATTGCTGTGGGTCTGGAGTCACATATAGGCCAGACCAGGTAAGGACAGCAGATTTCCTTCCCTAAAGGACATTAGGGAACCAGATAGGTTTTTACACCAATTAACAATGATTTCACAGCTCTCGTTAGACTAGCTTTTTAATTCCAGATGTTTTTATTAACTGAATTCAAATTCCACCTTCTGCTGTGGTGGGATTCAAACCCATGTCCCCATAGCAATACTCTGGGTCTCTGGGTTACTAGTCCAGTGACAATACCACTACGCCACCACCTCCAAACTCCAAAAGGAAAATTAATCCAGGAATGTAGTAAAAGTAACTAATTGCTTTTCTGCCCTAAAAGGAAATCCCTCTCCCAACCTCCGCAAATTGGATTTTTTTGAGATATGAGCAGCATATCTCTCTGGTAACTTAGAAGAAGCTTCGTTAGAGCCCAAGAATGAATGTCAGTGGGCTATTTAGTTGAGGGAATCATTACACCCAAGCTTGACACTGTCCTCACAACATGCACACAAGCTTTTTGCAGCAGGGACCACTAGACAGTGATCAAGATGACAAGACTCTAGCTAATATTCGCTACCTCAGTTTGTAGGCCAAATGTGGCACATTCACAGCCAATGTAGCTGACATCAACTAAGTACAAAACAGAAAGTAAACCTGAACCTTTCTGGTACATATGGTTCCACACTGTACCACATGGTGTATTTAGAACATAACTAGAAACATTTCTATTTTCTGAATAACAGGAAGAAACTAACAATTAAAAAGATCCAGATTCCTGAGATTTTGATTACTGAATACAAACATAAAGAGAAACTGCTATTGTGGTACATCCCAGAGGACTGTGCCCTTCAGTGGTTAAGAAATGGGTTATGCCTGTGATCTTTATCATACTGAGCTCCTTACCCATCACACCACTAAAACATAACACAAGAGGTAAGAGCTGGAGTAGCCATCTGGCCCTTTGAGCATGCTCCACCATTCAAAATGATCATGGCTGATCTTCAACCTCAACTCCACCTTCCTGCATTCAACTCATATCCCTCGATTCCCTGATTACCCAAAAATGTATCTATCCCAGCCTTGAATATACTCAAGAATTGAGCATCCACAGCTCTCTGGGGTAGAGAATTCCAAAGAATCACAATCCTTTGAGTGAACAAATCTGCCCTCATCCTGGTCATAAATGGCCATCCTTTTATTGAGACTGTGACCCCCTGGTTCTAGACTCCCCAGCCAGGGGAAACATCTTCCCAGCATCTATCCTGTTAAGCCCCTTAAGAATTTTATACTTTTCAATGAGATCATCTCCCATTCTTCTGAACTGTAGGGAATATAAGCCTAAATCAACTCAATACCACCCTGCCCCTCAGGACAATGCCCCCCCAAAATCATCCCAGAAATCAGTCTCGTAAACATTGGTTACACTTCTAAGGCAAAGATATCCTTCCTTAGGTAAGGATACCAAAACCATACACAGTACTTCAGGAGTGCATTGAAATCACCAAGGATAAGTTTGTCCTGGTGTGGTACTCTGATGATCCTGCGGAGATCAGCGTAGAATGCTTCTTTGACTTGTCTGAGTGTGACATGGTTACAGCAAGAAAAGCCAGATACCATGCAACCAAACATATGCTACAGGCAAAATTAAGAGAGAGATAAAGAACTGATGGCGGGACGACAAGGCTGCAGAGTTTCAGGAAGCTGCCGATAAGCATGACCTGAAGGTCATCCCTGAAGGTCTCAGATCTGTCTAGGCCCCAAAAGGGGCGGCACAGTGGCGCAGTGGTTAGCACCGCAGCCTCACAGCTCCAGGGACCCGGGTTCAATTCTGGGTACTGTCTGTGCGGAGTTTGCAAGTTCTCCCTGTGTCTGCGTGGGTTTCCTCCCACATGCCAAAGACTTGCAGGTTGATAGGTAAATTGGCCATTATAAATTGTCCCGAGTATAGGTAGGTGGTAGGGAAATATAGGGGCAGGTGGGGATGTGATAGGAATATGGGATTAATGTAGAATTAGTATAAATGGGTGGTTGATGGTCAGCACAGACTCGGTGGGCCGAAGGGCCTGTTTCAGCGCTGTATCTCTAAAATAAAAAAAAATTAAAAATGTTTTAAAAAACCAACAGTACGATATACGTCCTCTCAGCAGACGGCAATCAGCTCTTAACGAACATTTTCTCTTGTTGGGCAGGGCACTTTAACAACCTCCTGAACCAAGAATCCACAGTATGCGATGATACCACTGAATCACTTCCACAGCATCGCGTTATAAATGAGCTTGCCCTTGATCCATCTCCAGCTGAAGTCACCAAGGCCATAAAGCAACTGCATGTGGGCAAGTCTCTGGAAGCAGATTAAGTATTCAAGTACGGACGAGCTCACATTCTTAGGAAACTCACTGGCCGCTTCTGCTTAATCTGGAACCAGAGCATTGTGCCCCAAGATTACAAGGATGCTTCCATAACTCACCTGTACAAATGGAAGGGAAGCAAGTCCATCTGCAACTATCGTAGTATTTCACTTCTCTCCAAAGCAGGAAAAATTCTTGCAAGGGTTATACTCAACTCATCTTACTTGGTGTACCCAGAATCGCAGTGTGGCTTTCGTGCTGGACAAGGAATAGTTGACATGATCTTTGTGGCAAGTCAAATTCAAGATAAGTCCCACGAACAGAACAAAGACTTCTACATGGTGTTCATTGATCTGACCAAGGCCTTTGACACAGTAAACCAGAAGGTGCTGTACAAATATGGCTACCCTGAAATGATGATCAAGGTCATCCATTCATTTCATGACAGCATGATGGCCAGTGTGATGCAGAATAGTGTCTTATCAGATGCCTTTCCTGTCAGCAATGGCACCAAGCAAGGCTGTGTAATGGTTCCAGTTCTGTTTGCCATCTACTTTTCGGCCACGCTCTTGTCTGCACTCAAAGAACTCGACATAGGAGTACACATTCAATTCAGGACGGATGGCAACCTCGTCAATCTGCAAAGGCTCAAGGCTCGCACAAAGATCGAAGAACAGCTACTAAATGAACTCTTATTTGCCAATGACTGCTCTCATAGCACACACTCCGGAGGACATTCTGCTGCTTGCTAACCGCTTTGCCGAAGCCTCAGAACACTTTGGTCTTACAATAAGTCTGAAATAGACAGAGATCTTGTACCAACCTGCCCCCGGACACAAACTCCAAGAGTTGGATGATGAAATCGCCCATTGCTTGGCAAAAGCAAGCTCAGCATTCAACAGCCTCAACCACAGGCTTTGGAGAGAGCATGGAGTCTGTCTCAAAACAAAGATCAAAGTCTATCAGGCAGTGGTTCCCACATCACTTCTCTATGGCTGTGAGGCATGGACAACCTCCAAGCGTCATATAAAGCAACTAGATGCATCCCACCTTCACTGCTTAAGATCTATCTGTAACATCAAGTGGCAGGACAAAATCCCTTACACTGAAGTTCTTGCAAGGTGCCGCATACCTGGTATTGAGAGCATGTTCAGAGTTCAGCTTTGCTGGGTTGGCCAAGTGGCTCGCATGGAGGATTCCCGCATACTAAAGGCAGTATGCTACAGCCAGCTGAGCACAGGAATCCACACCATAAGATGTCCCAAACTTAGATACAACTACATTCTAAAAGCCAATCTCAGAGCTAGACCTCTCTACATTGGAAGGAACAACCATGGACAGATCCAAATTGAGAAATGTCTGTCATCAAGCACTCTCAACAATTGAGGAGAGAGTCAGGTTCCTACTGGACAAGTGAGCATGCCACAAAGCCAGTACCTTCATCTACCCCTCCAACAGTGACTTCATATGTAACATTTGCAAGCGGATCTGCAAATCAAGATTTGGTTTAACATCACAAGAATGACACCAGTCTCCTTGCTGAACACTTACTGTCAAAGCGACAGAGAATCCTTCACTTCAGGTGTGGTTGCACCAA
The DNA here is from genome assembly GCF_036365525.1 of Heterodontus francisci. NCBI lineage: Eukaryota > Metazoa > Chordata > Chondrichthyes > Heterodontiformes > Heterodontidae > Heterodontus > Heterodontus francisci. Next base: position 31,260,211 of record NC_090393.1, on the reverse strand, counting down.
TGGCCTGTTTAATTGCAGTAAAATCTTTTTACTCTTGTACTCCAATCTCTTTGTAATAAAGGCTAACATACCATTTTGCTTTCTTAATTGCTTGCTGTACCTGCATGTTGTTATGACCAGGTGAGAAAGGGTCCTTCTTAACCTTCACCTGGTCTTACTGTAACAGAGTTTAACTTTTAAACACTGTTTTTAGCTCCCCCTTGTTGAATCCTTGTGCCCGGATTAACCCTACTGGTTTCCCTTTAGTTTCTAGCAGTCAGCTCTTAAATGCCCGGCCTTATTGCAAAGAAAGCACATAGGTCTCCGTGTCTCACTCTTGCTCATCTAGCATCTTCCTTTTTGGCTAGAAGAGGGCCCCCTGTGTTTCCTGCTTTCCTTTCTCTCCCAGGACTGCTTGGGCTCCTATCACCTTCCCACCCTTTGTCCCTTTCGGATTTGTGGGGGTGACTAGGAAGGTTCTCCCCTGTAAAACTGACTTATAAATTAAAGCAAACGCATCGGCCAGGATAGCTGCTTGCCATGCTCTCTGGACCCACTGCTCCTCTACAAGGGTCGTGGGAGAGAGTGTTTAAATTCCTCTAATAGAATTACTTCTCTGAGATTCTCATAGCTGAGCTGTACTTTAAGAGCCCTCAGCCACTGGTCAAAAGCCAGCTGCTTTCTTCTTTCAAACTCCAGATAAGTTTGATTAGTTTGCTTCTTGAGGGTTCTAAACTTTTGGCGATAGGCTTCGGGTACTAATTCATATGCCCCAAGGACAGCATTTTTGATCTGTTCATAATTTGACGAACTCTCATCTGGCAACAGGGAATAAACCTCATGGGCTTTTCCAGTTAGCTTGCTTGGCAGTAAAAGAGGCCAGGTCTCAGCTGGCCATTTTAGCTGCCTTGCCAGTTTCTCAAAGAACACAAAAAATCCTTCTACTTCATCCTCATTGAATTTTGGAATTAGTTGAGCTAGTTTTAACAATTTTGTACCCAGCCCTGAATTATGCTCCTCCATATTGGACATGCTTTCACTGAGATTACTCTGTTGCCCCCTAGTTAACTCAAGCCACTTCAACTCTCTCTCTTCGTATTCTTTCTGGAATATTCTTTCTCTCTCCCTCACCTCAAATTCAAATTTCCTCTGTTCTAATTGTATCTTTGCTAATAATACTGTCAGAGTCGCTTCTAACCCTGTTTCTGCTTCTTCAGATTCAAGGGAAAAATGGTTGACCAGTTCAGACTTCCTAGCCTTGCCACATAGTGATCCCACACTGCTCAGCCATTTTCCTCACCACCTCTATAGCAGTGCTTCTAACTTATCCCAAGTTACTTCACTCTGGCTTGGAGAGCTACTAGCTTCAGTTGCAGACATGTTAGTATTCAAGCACACATAACCACAAGAAAACCTGTATTGAAATCTTGCTCTTTTTTGATTGGGAACAATTTGGCTTCCCACTTCCAATTTCTCTCGTTTGTGGGTAAAATTCCAGACACTAGCACCCAAATTTCTGTTACGACCAGGTGAGAAAGGTGTCCAGGGGTCCCTCTCAGCCTTCACCTAGTCTTACCGTAACAGAGTTTAATTTTTAAACACACAGTTTTTAGCTCCCCCTTGGTGAATCCTTGTTCACCGCTTTCCAATTATAAAGCAAAGAAACCAGCACAAACAGGGTTTCTTAGGTTTAAAGAAGAAAAGTTGAAATTTATTATACTTGAAAAACTCGGTTAACGCCTACGGATACACGACATGCCTACGTGAGCATGCATAAGCGATACACACATGCAAATAGAGACAGAAAAGAGCGGAAGAAAAATAAAGTGGAAATGTTTGAGGCAATATCTGAAGAGTTATTGTTATGGCTGTTTGAGGTCACTGTAGCGTCCTTGATTGTAGGTAGATCTTGCTTTTTGTTGGGGCCCAGTATTCTTCTTAAACCTTGTTTGCTGTAGGAGACTTTTCTCTCTCGGGGTTCATGTATCTTCAGTGGATTCAGAGGCTTGCGAGAAAGAGATGGGAGCAGGTAGACAGGAGAGGAAGTGGCGAGCCAGCCAGGACAGATCTTCTCAGTCCAGAGCATTCTGCTTTTTGCCCAAACTGTTTGTACAAATTCAAAAAAAAACTCAGGTTGCCCAGCAGGTTAGTCACGTAACTAGCTGGTTTGACCATGTCCGTTTGTGTACTCGGCCATCTCAACAGTCAAACTGGAATGCGAGCTCCCCCACCTTCAACGTCTGGTGATCAAAAGTCCATTGTGGGTTGAATGTGTCAGGGGATAGCTGCTTTGTCCACCCAAACACTGTCTGTTAACATCCAAATGTATTTTCCAGTCACGGCTGATCTGTTTAACAAGTCCTTTCTGCACTCCAGTAACAGTTTAAAATCAATGTTCATGACAAAATTAATATGCCTCATTCTTGGCAGATGGGGGCCTAGCATGACAATGTTAACATTGTGATTCGTGTACAAGGACACCCAGGTCCCTCAGCATACCTATAGAAGCTTTTACATCTCTTGTTAGTTTATTTCATATGCTATTTTCTCTATCAATTTCTTGGAGATCCTTTGCTGAATTCTAAAATCCTCCCAATCCTCAGGCTTTCTACTTTTTTGGCAATATTATAAGCCTCTTCCTTTAATCTGATACTAACTTTAACCTCTCTTGTTAGACACGGCTGCACCACTTTTCTGAGGAGTTTTTAATTCCTTAAGGCAATGTATATTCATTGCAAATTAAGAATGAATTCTCTAAATGTTTGCCATTGCTTATCTAATCCTATGCTCTTATTTCGCCTCACACCTGCAGGGAGGTATATAGTACGGCCAGATACAGTCTCACAAGGAGATGGGATCATTCTAGGCAGTCCATAGAAGAGCAGACACCTTCTAGAATGTCATGAATATCTAGCTTTTAGCAAGAGCTAAATCAAATCAATAGCATTACTGAACAAACTGGCTTGTTCTAAGAAATCCTACTTTACTCCAATATGAGTGTGCACTACTCCATTTTTAGAAACTGACATTTGATTGCAATCATTTCTTTTTTTAAAAAAAGCAATATTACTGTACATAATATTGAATGAACTAGGAGGATGGGAAACCCGAGTCCTCCATAACATGTCAAATTTCATCTGGCAATTTGCTGACAAGTGCTGTATTCCTACAGTCCTCCCAGATTTGCTCCCTCTGTAGTGTACTGCTGTTCAATGGCTAAGAACTGTCAAATCTTTCCAACAATGGCCCATGAGCACAAATGTCAATTAAAACAGACTTAAATTCAGTTGACTGTGATTTTTGTTAGAGAATACACAAGCTTGAGTTATAGTTGTTTCAGAACCTGGTCAGTTCATTTGCCCTCACCTTGACAGCAATTTTTAAACACCATTAAGACAACCATTAAAAAGAAAAACTATGTTTTAATCACAGGCAATAACAAACATATTTGCTTTGCATACCTTAATGCAATGCTGTACTGGTCCATTGCTTCCTGGTAATCACTTACAGCTACAAGAAAATCTCCAAGCATCCGGTGTAGAACACAAACACTCTGATTTGCCAGTGCATTTCTCAGAAGAGCTATACCTTCTTCATACTTCTGTTCTCGACCTACAGTGAGTTAATGAGATTTTAGAAACCATGGCAGTAGTCTTCAAATATTCACAGTACGGAATATAGAGTTATTTTAGTTATCGTAGGATCTTTATACCATCCCTTCAATTTCCCTGTCACTGGGCAAATAACTAGTTTTCAAACTGACCACTAGGAAGTGTAGTGGCTCATTTGCTCCAGCTTTCCTTTCTCATCTATGGAGAAGCAGTTTGCTTTTGTCCCAGCCTCTCCCTGATGGATTGACTGAAATTAAGAATCAACCGCTTTGTGAATTCTGCCTTCTTTTACCATGAATTAGTATTTCAACACTCTATTTATTTGAAAATCAGAGCAGTAAACCTCCCATTTAAATTCAGTACACTAAAATTTAGTCTATAAAACACTGATACTCTATTAGCATAATGGTTAATATGACCAGAATTGAGCAATTAAATCATCCAATACTTCTAAATATATTTATATATATTTCAGAGGAGTTCGAGCACAGAAAAAAAACAAAAATCAGATTCCATTTTGGTAAATACTTGTTTAAAGTCTTATTTATTTAATTTTTTTTATGTCTTTATCTACCAGTCATGTAACTTACCATAAAAACTTGGGTGTTTAGGTTAAATGGCATCTTTTAAAAAAAATATAAAGTAACACAAAGCTAGTTTGGAAATTTATCCTGTAGCACTTGTAAACCAACTTCCCAGAATACCGTGCAACTACCTTTCCATTAGATGGTACAACCAAACCTTACAGCATTAAAAAGGTCACAAAGTAGCTTTTTCAACAAAAAAAATGGAGCAAATTCTGGGCAGCTGTTTCAAGCAAAAATGGAAGTTGTACTCAAGGATTCCTTTGTAATTTCCCCAAAATCCTGAGAAAACACATATGGGTTTGACAAAACTCATTTTAATTAATTTCTCCACGAATCTCTCCCATTTCTGTCAAAATATGCTGTTAGACAAGCTGTGGAAAATTTTGAACAGACTCTGATTGTTTTTTATTAAGTCTGCAGAAATGCAAGTTACATTCTAAATGATCCACTGGATAAATTATATTAGATCGCATTTTTTTGCAAGGGACTACCTGTCAACTTTTGCCACTACAATTCCTATTTATAATGGAAACTACCCATGTGAAACTTGTCAGGCTGTAATTCCACCCCCACACCTGGATAAGGTGCTGCAGCATAACCACTGGCAGGAGAGTGTAACTACATTCTGGCCAGCTTTACAAAGGCATAAACATCAGAATTTATAATAGAATTTTTTTTTAAATGAGTTTAAAATGGGAGTGAATTACAGCTGTATGCTCAGATCTAATTACCTCCAAAACTGCACTTCACCTGAAGACCACATTTGCTCTCAACTCTTCATGTGCAACATCATGAAAGATTGTTTAGTATATATAAAACATTAAAGTATTTACTGCACAGAAACAGGCTATCCGGTCCAACAGGACCATTCCAGCGTTTATGCTCCATTCAAGCCTACTCCCACCCTTCTCATTTAACTCCATCAACATTTTCCTCTATTTTTTCCTCTCTTATCTTGAATTCATCTATGCTATCTGCCTCAACTACTCCCTGTGGTAGCAAGTTTCACATTCTTAACCACTCTCTACATCAAGATGTTTCTCCTGAATTCCTTATTGGATTTATTACTGACTATCTTATATTTAAGGCCCCTAGTTCTAGTTTCGCCCGCAAGTGGAAAGATCGACCCAGATTTTGCAGTTGTAATGACAGCAAAACTGTCAAAAGGTTGCCATCAGTGCTTGGTGAAACCGACAGCAATTTCTGGTGTTCACACACGCACAGTTTAAACATGGAAATCTAGAAGTTGCTGTCAGTGATTCCCTGCTCCTCCATAGGGTGTGCTGTTGAAGTCCTTGCAGATGGAACTCAATTAGAAATCACTGAGTTAACGTGAACTTCCACTTTTTGTGCTATTAGTTGCACTGTATAAACCCTTTAAAGAGTTACACCTTGTTGAATGAGGTGTAACTGGGTTTTAAAAATGGTATACAAAGTCATAACTATTGCTGACCAACCTCTGATGCTGAAAAATTAATTTTATATTTATAGAATGGTAAATTTCTTCACTCAGTGTTAAACATTCCAGATTTTAAAAAATAAGTTTATGATTTTTTTAGCTTCTACTTTAATCTCAACTGTATGTCCCAACGTTCATTTCACTTTTTGTAAAATTATAAAACAGGATTGATAACACCTACTTGTTAATCCCTAGTTTGTGGTCAGAGAATTCTTCAATGGGATTGGCTGCTTAGCCTTTTGGATGGTATCAGAATTGCTGGTTGCCAAAAATCTTCTGTAGCTGGAGCCAGATTGAAATTAAATATCAGGAAGGGGGAAATCTATACCATAGAAATAACTAGGACTTTGTGGTCAGCAACGAATGTTATCACTTCGCCTCTGACTGCGGAATCCAGGCCATCATCGCTACATCTACCCTATTAAGCCCTTTCAGAATCTTGAAGACCATTATTTGAAATAATTTCTTCTAACTCCTTCCCTTCTTGGATCAGCCTTGGGTTAGTGGTAGCATTCCTGCTTTTGAGTCAGAAGCTCATCACAGGACCTGAGCACATGATCTAGGCCAACACTTTAGTGCAGTACAGAGTAACTGCTTTGTTACTGGAGGTACCATCTTTCATGAGGTATTAAATCAAGGATTCGTCTGCCCCCCTCATGTGGATTAAAAAAATCTCGGCATTATTCAAAGAAGAATGGGGGAGTTCTCCCAGGTTCCTGGCCAACATTCATCCCTCAAATTAATACCAGCAAAAACAGGTTAACTAGTCATGCGTCTCATCTCTGAATGCGAGCGTTGTGTGAAAATTGGCTGCCCCATTTGCCTACAAAGCAAATCATGATGTTACGACTGAGGCGGGAATAATGCACTCTCAATTCAGTCCCATTACTCCACAAGTCATAGCATATTACTAAAGTTTTCCAACCTGAGATAAATCTATGTTTAAGAGACTTTGTAACTTTTTTTTTTAAAAAAGAGATGCAGCACTGAAACAGGCCCTTCAGCCCACCGAGTCTGTGCCGACCAACAACCACCCATTTATACTAACCCTACAGTAATTCCATACCACCTACCTACACTAGGGACAATTTACAATGGCCAATTTACCTATCACCTGCAAGTCTTGGGCTGTGGGAGGAAACCGGAGCACCCGGTGAAAACCCACGCGGTCACAGGGAGAACTTGCAAACTCCGCACAGGCAGTACCCAGAATCGAACCCGGGTCCCTGGAGCTGTGAGGCTGCGGTGCTAACCACTGCGCCGCCCTAACCTTCTTGCACACATACACGCATTCAAAAACTAACAGTTAATTGGTTTCAATAAAATTATAGCGGTTTCTTAGGAATAAATAAGCGGGTTCCAAGTCTTTGTGGGTTATGTTCCCAGTTCGGTTAGGTGTCCCAAAGCTGAACAGTCAGATGCCATTCGAAGTCTCCAGGTGAATTCGATGAACAGTCTTTAATAGATAAGCATTCAAAGCATTTTGATTGCAGCAGGCATCACACTGTCCTTTCAACAAGGAGTACAGCAACAGGTCTATTTAGATTTATAAATTGGCAGTCTATAAGTAGAAACTTTACTGAGAATTCCAGAACTCCCAGAAACACAAAAAGACAATGGAAAGTCACTCCTGAGGCAAAAACTTAAGAGATTGGAAGTAAAAAAGAATTTGCTACCTCCCACAATATAAATATTTCCTTTCCAGAGTTTTTTCTTCCTCCTTAGGCAATACACAGCCTGCAGATAAATGCAGATTTTTCTGCTGAGAGAGAGTGATCCTTCCTTCAGTGAGCATGCTTTGCTGGTCTCCAGATCAAACTGGTTCTAGCCAGTCTTTACACATAGCTAACTAATAGAAACATGGAAAAATAGGCAGTAGTAGGCCAATATAATATAATACAATATAGCAGGTGGCTTCTCTCTCCTGCTGTTGCCTAGGAAACAGGATTGCTGCTTGCACACATTGTTCCCAGAGAGAGAATAACTCTCAATCTTAAAGGTACACTGTCCCCCTTAGTTTTTAAACAGAAAAAAAAAATACACTTCCATGACACCTCTGCCCTTGGTAAAATGAAACGTCATTCTTGAATGTGTTTCATTACAATGCAGAACAGAAACTGAAAAAAACACACAACATATTTTCACATTCATGCCCCCATTCACTCTATTGATAATTAACAGAATTTTTCTTTGCACCATCGCCATTCATGTAACTTAACAAGGTTAAATTTGCGACAAAGCGTTGGCGATAACACTGTTTTCCCCCGAAATATGTAAAATCTTCAAATGATAAGGCTGTAACAATAAACTCCATCTAAATATTCCAGCATTTCAGTTTTTAAATTTTTCCACAAATGTTTAATGGGTTATGCTCAGTGTATATTAGTATTTATTTTTAGTCTTGGCAGACATATACTTCGAAATGTTTGAGAGCCAGCAAAAGTCCTAATGTTTCTTTTTCCACAGTGGAATACTTTTTTTGGGACGATTTAGTGTACTTGAAAAGTGTCCTATTGTTTTTTCTATGCCCGATTCTTCATCCTACAATAGGACTGCACCAACCCCCAGGCTGCTTGCATCAATCACCATCTTGAAGGGTTTTCAAAGGCTGCCTGGCATCCATCTGACCATACTACTTTGTTTTTCTTCTTTTGTAGCAAATCAGTTAACACAGCAGCTACAGCACTAAAATTCCGTAGAAACTTTTTGTAAAAACCGCACATCCCTAAAAACCTCATGAGTTTACATTTAGAGATAGGGATAGGGAACTCCATTAAGGCTTGTACTTTTGCTGTTTTTGGCAATACTTGTCCTTGCCCTGCTATGTGTCCAAGGTAAGTTACTCTTGCTTTTCCGAATTCACTGTTTGCCAGATTTACTACTAAGTCCACTGCCTGCAGTTTTTAAACAGAGATTTTAGCTGGTTTAAGTGTTCTTACCAAGGACATTATCCAGATACACAACACAGTTGGGAACACTGGCTACCACCTGATTCATTAATCTCTGAAAAGTGGCTGGGGTATTTTTTAGCCTGAATGGCATCACTTGGCACTGATAAAGATGGTCTGGTGTGACAAAAGCTGATATCTCTTTGGCTTGAGGAGTCAAAGGAATTTGCCAGTATCCTTTTAACAAGTCGATCTTGGTAAGAAACCTAGCACTGCCCACTCTGTCAATACAGTCTTCTAAACGAGGAATTGGGTAGGAGTCTGCCTTCGTTACTTTTCTGTAGTCTATGCAAAGTCGGGTTGACCTGTCAGGTTTGGGCACTAAGACTATTGGTGAACTCCAGCTGGTTTGACTAGGTTTGATTAAGTTGTTTTCCAGCAGGTGTTGGATTTCTGCTTTTACTTGGGCCTGTTTGTCTGAACATAAGCAGTAAGGATGTTGTTTTAAAGGAACGGATTCCCCTAAATCCACATCATGTGTGGCCAAGGTTGTAAATCCTGGCTTAATTCTACAGACTCTTTTAAATGTTGTGAAAAGCCTGCTTAGGTCTTCACGTTGTTTTGCATCCAAGTACAAAAGCATGTTGTACAATTTTCCTCGCCATTCTGTATTTGCTAACCTGATAGTTGGAGGTTCAATCGGAGAATTGCCTAGGCCTCCTTCTGCCTCATCCTCAGTATCCTTTTCCTTCTCAACAGTCCCCATTACCTGACATACCTATACTGGCTTATCCTCCTCCCTGCGATAATACTGCTTTAACATATTGATATGACATAACTGATTCTTCTTCCGGCAATCGGGGGTGTCAATCAAGTAATAAAAGCAAAATACTGCAGACGCTGGAAATCTGAATCAATAACAGAAAGTGCTGAAAATACTCAGCAGGTCAGGCAGCATCTGTGGAGAGGGAAGCAGAGCTAACGTTTCAGGTCTGTGACCTTTCATCAAAACTGACAAAGGTTAGAAAAGAGTTAAGTTCTAAGAAAGTGAGCGGGGGGTGGGGGTTGGTGGGGAAGTGAACAAAAGGGAAGGTGTGTATTAGGGCAGAGGGCAGGACAGACCAAATGACAAAGCTGTCCTGGGACAAAGGCATAGAGAGTGTGTCAATGCTTGTGATGAAAGACAAAGCATTAGTCCAGAGAGAGTGTCAATAGCAGAACAATGAGCAGCTCTGTCTACATTTTAAAAAAAAAGGCACAGGGTTAAAAAATAAAATATTAAAATATTAAAAAAGGCCAGTCATGCTCTGAACTTATTGAACTCAATGTTCAGTCTGCAAGACTGTAGAGTGCTAATCGAAAGATCAGGTTCTGCTCCTTGAGCTTGCGTTGATGTTCACTGGAACAGGCCAAAGACAGAAATGTGACCATGAGAGCTGGGGGCGGTGTTGAATGGCAAGCGCCCGGAAGCTCAGGGTCATGCTTTAGGACTGAGTGGAGGTGTTCAGCAAAGGGTTCAAAAACCTTGTACTTCCTTCAATTTGATATACTGTATTTGCTGCTCAGAATGCGGTCGCCTCTATACTGGGGAGACCAAACACAGATTGGGTGACCGCTTTGCGGAACACCTCCGCTCAATTCGTAAGCATGACTCCGAGCTTCCAGTTGCTTGCCATTTCAACACCGCCCCCTGCTCTCATGGCCACATTTCTGTCTTTGGCCTGCTCCAGTGAACATCAATGCAAGCTCAAGGAGCAGCACCTGATCTTTCGATTAGGCACGCTACAGTCTTAACGGACTGAACATTGAGTTCAATAATTTCAGAGCATGACTGGCCTTTTTAATATTTTATTTTATTTTTTAACCATGTGTCTGTTTTTCATGTAGACAGATCTGGTCATTGTTCTGCTATTGACACTCTCTCTGGACTAATACTTTGTCTTTCACAAGAATTGACATGCTCTTTGCCTTTGTCCCAGGACAGCTTTGTCATTTGGTCTCTCCTGCCCTCTGCCTTATTACACACCTTACCTTTTGTTCTCGCCCCCATCAAACACACCCCACCCCCTTCACTTGCTTAAAACCTATTACATTTCTAACCTTTGCCAGTTCTGAGGAAAGGTCACAGACCTGAAACGTTAACTCTGCTTCCCTCTCCACAGATGCTGCTTGACCTGCTGAGTATTTCCAGCACTTTCTGTTTTTGTGTCAAAGAATCTACCTTACCCACTCTTTAGATCACTTTATATGGGCCACTGAACTGTACTTTTAATGGTTCCCCCTATAATGGTAACACCACTAATACTTCATCCCCTGGTTAAAAATTGCAGGTCTTTGCATTCTTGTCTGCCCATTTTTTCATATTAGCTTGGGATGCTTCAAGGGGTTACTGAGCCCAACAAAACTGCTTCACGTCCTTTGTAAGGCCTGGCCAGTAATAATGTTGACTTATACGCGATTTAGTCTTCTGAATCCCCCTATGCCCTACAAAAGGAATGTCATGTGCTAACCTTAATAATACCTGGTGATATTTAGGTGGTACCACTATCTGTTCAACAACTGTCCAGTCTTCGTCCTCAGGTCTATGAAGCGCTCTCCATTTCCTCCTCAAAACCCCGTCTTCAATAGAATAGCCTTCAGGAACTCCTTTCACCTCAGCTTCTGTCAGAGCCAACAGTGCTATTCTGTATTACTCTGGATCAGCTTGTTGTGCTGCAATTATAGAAGATCTGATAAACGTCTTATTTGGACTATCTAATTCCTCAAATAAGGTTTCAGATACTTGGCTATCTGTTTGTGGTCCACTTTTACCTCCAACAATGGAACCTATTTAGCCATTGCTCGGGTTACTACACACGCAGGAAATATTCCCAGAACTTGTTCCTGTAATTGTTCTGTTTCTTTAACTTCACTTGGTTTCTCTGTAATTATAGGAGAAACTGATACTTTTGATCCAGCCAAATCATTTCCAAGGAGTAGATCAATTCCCTCTAATGGACAACTCCTACAGTTAACATCCCAGATATTAGGTCACACTCTATAAGTGCACTTTATATAAAAGGTACGGGTACATACTCCCTGCCAATTCCATTAACTTTAGTGTTCTGGGGGCTCTCTGATGGAAACGTTATACCTTTTCCCAGCAAGAGTGTTTGGGTTGCTCCAGTATCCCTGAGTATAATGATAGGTTTTTCTGCCTCACTTACAGGATATGGAGTTACTTTTCCTGTTGACAAGAATTAATTATAACTTTCGGGTATCTTATTCTTAACCTCTACACTCACTTTGGTTTTTGTATCTGGTTTTGCAGCCGCCGTTAAAGTTACAGCCTGGTCTGCTGTACTCTCAGTCAGAGCTCTTTTCTCTGCATTAGCTTTGTGTACCCCAACAAGTCCTACGGGTTTACCTCGCGATTTCCAGCATCCCGAATGACGATGACCCGTTTTGTGGCAATGATAACACTTCGGCTTGCGAACCTCACTCCTACCTTCAGCACCTTCCTTTCTGGCCTGAGGGGATCCTGTTGCATTACCAGCTATCCCTTCTTGTCCCTGGCTACTTGCCTTCCTTTCACTCTCCCACTTTCTATCCTTCTCGGGTTTATGGGGGTGACGGACAAAAGGTTTTGGTTTGTTCACGTTCAATCAATTTCTGCTGCTTACCTAGCTTTTAAAACTTTCAGGTTATCTACACGAGTTCTCACGACTGAAGGAATTAAATTTTTAAACTCTTCCAAGAGAATCAATTCTCTTCAGGTTCTCATATGTGGTTTCCATCTTTAATGCCCTTATCCAACGGTTAAAATTATTTTGCTTCACCCACTCAAATTCTACATACGTCTGCTCAGCCAATCTCTCTAAGTTCCGAAACCTCTGATGGTAAGCTTCAGGGGCTAACTCATACGCAGCGAGAATAGCCCTTTTTGCCATCTCGTAATCTGCAGAAGCCTCTTCAGGAAGCATGGCATAAACTTCATGAGCTCTGCCTATCAACCTGCTTTGCATAAGCAGTGTCCAGCTTTCCTTGGGCCATTTCATTTGTTTGGCTATTTTTCAAGCAATATGAAAATGCCTCTTCATCCCTTTCCTCAAACTTAAGAAGAGCTTGTATGAATTTAACAGCTTTCAGCTGGGTCCTGGGCTGAATTTAGATTCTTCCTGACCAGAATTTTCCCTGGATTCAAGACTACCCCTATGTCTTAGTTCCATCTCTTTTAACCCAACTTCCCTCTCTTCTCTTTCACTTTCTCTCTGAAGTTCAGGTTTTCTTAATTCTTTTTAGCCTCAAGTTTTTCATTTCTAACTGAATTCTAGCCAAGTCTACGGCATCACTCTGACTTGCTATCTTCTTCTTGCTCTTCTTCCAATTTTAAATGTTGGACTATTACATCAAATATCTCTGCTTTTTTAGCACCTGATTTCAACTCTAACCCCAATTTTGCTGCCAGATCTTTTAGTTTATTCTTAAAGTTGTCAAGTCACTAAGGGACACATTCTCCTTTTCCAGAAACTCTGCTGCAACTGCTAATGTCATTCTGATGATACAGCCTTTACCCTTATATGGGCGGCACAGTGGCGCAGTGGTTAGCACCGCAGCCTCACAGCTCCAGCGACCCGGGTTCAATTCTGGGTAGTGCCTGTGTGGAGTTTGCAAGTTCTTCCTGTGTCTGCGTGGGTTTCCTCCGGGTGCTCCGGTTTCCTCCCACATGCCAAAGACTTGCAGGTTGATAGGTAAATTGGCCATTATAAATTGCCCCGAGTATAGGTAGGTGGTAGGGAATATAGGGACAGGTGGGGATTGTGGTAGGAATATGGGATTAGTGTAGGATTAGTATAATTGGGTGGTTGATGGTCAGCACAGACTCGGTGGGCCGAAGGGCCTGTTTAAGCGCTGTATCTCTAAACTAAACTAAATCTTAAACACTATTGCGATAAACCTATGTCTAAAAGACTTTTTAACTTATTATTTATCCTACCCTTCATGTGCACACACATACATTCAAAAACCAAGGGTTAACCAGTTTCAATAAAATTAGAGCTGTTTCTTAGGAACAAATAACTGGGTTGTCAGTCTTTGCGGGCTATGTTCCCAGTTCGGTGTGGTGTCCCAGAGCTGAACAGTCAGATGCCACTCGAAGTCTCCAGGCGAATTCGACGAACAGTCTTTAATGGATAGGTGTTCAAAGCATTTTGGTTGCAGCAGGCATCACACAGTTCTTTCAACGAGTCTAGGTCTGTTTGGATTTTTAAATTGGCAGTCTATAAGCAGAAACTTTACTGAGAATTCCAGAACTCCCAGAAACACAAAAAGGCAACAGAAAGTCACTCCTGAGGCAAAGACTTCTTAGAGATTGGAATGAAAAAGGAATTTGCTATCTCCAACAATATAAAAATTTATTTTCCTGGGTTTTTTCTTCCTTTTTAGGCAATACACAGCCTGCAGATCAATGCAGAGTTTTCTGCTAAAAGACAGCAATCCTTCCTTCAGTGAGCACGCTTCACTGGTCTCCAGATCAAACTGGTTCTAGCCAGTCTTTACACACAGTTAACGAATACAATACAGCAGGTGGTTTCTCTTCTGCTGTTGCCTAGGAAACAGGCTTGCTGCTTAGCACACTGTGCCCAGAGAAAGAACACAACTCTCTGCCTTAAAGGTACACTGCCCCCCTTAGTTTTTAAACAGAGGAAAAAAACTACACTTCCATGACAATGAGACTTCAAAACTAATTTACTAGCTATAAAGAACACTTTGGTACACTGAGAATATGAAAGGCACTATGTAAGTACAACTCCTTTCTTTCAATTAGTCCTCAATCTATGCCTGTGAGTACCGATTTGCCAATCAGCATAAACAATCTTTCAAAACCCTCAATTTAGAAAACGACTGATTCTTCCTTAACCTTCTGATGATACAAGCCTCAACTTTTCAAACCTTCTTAGTGGTACCCTTTCCATGGTTTTAATATCTTTCCGATAATGGGATGTCCAGAAACACATGCTATGTTCTGACTGTGACCTAACTAATGACTTGTTCATATTTAACATCACTTCCTTATTTTTGACAATGAATTCCCCCATGAAAAAAAACATTTGCGAGATTGAGGGCACAAACTGATGTCCATAGGTAGAGCACAAAATAAATGCAATTTCCCCCTCCCCTAATTTCTATCACAACAGCAGATTAAAGCTATACCTGAATATATACTAACTCTTCAAACAAGTCTGTAAAATGCCCCAGAAAATTAAGTTTTATTTTATCATTGTTTAAATTAACAATTTCATGATCAATTTTTCTAACATACAAACATATTATTGACACATATAACTTACTCAAAAGTTCTGCTTTTTTGACCACTGCTTTCAAGTAATCAGATTTCTGTGCCAGAGCTTTATCCAGCAGTGTCCTTGCTTTCTCTTGCGTCATTGGGTCTTCCAAGCATACAGTGGCAAAAAGGGTCAAGGTCTGGGCATTAGGACCCAGTGTTTTGAAGACATTATTCGCCATCACCATTGCTTCACGTATGCTATTTGAAGCCAAATAGCATTCAACTAGACCTGCAGATACAAAATGAAAAGATGGTGTAGCTAAGACTTTGGGAAAAATAGTTAAAAGCTAAAATGTCAAACAACATATGAAATTATTAAAGAAATAGTTTAACTTTGTATAACTACAAGAACACAAAAGTCATTAAATGTTTTGAAGGTACAATAGGCTTTGTACTTAAACTGGGACAAAGGCTCCCTCATAAAACATTTTTTTAAAAACTGGGGCAGTTGTCACTGGAACAGAGAAGGTTAAAAGATGATCTACAAAGTGTTCAAAATTATGAAAGGCTTTGAGAAGGTAAATACTAATCAGTGAAACCAGAAACAAGTCACTTCAACTTTGGATTAGCACTAGAAGCATAAAGGGAAGGTTAGAATGTTTTCTCCCCACACCCAGGCTATTAAGAACATAGAATACATATATGACTATTGAAGTCAAGTTGTTATGTTTATTCCTTCATGGGATGTGGGTGTCACTGGTATTGCCCTCGAGGTGGTGGTGGTGAGCCACCTTCTTGAACAGCGGTAGTATGTTACTTTGTTGTAGCGGTTTAGCAGTTTGATAGAACTGAGTGGTTTGTTAGGCCATTTCAGAAGTCAGTTAAGAGTCAATTAGGCTGCTGTGGGTCTGGAGTCACATATAGGTCAGCAAGGTTAAGGATGTAGGCTTCCTTCCCTGAAGGTCCAGATAAGTTTTTATGGCAATCCGGTAGTTACACGGTCACCGTTACTGATATTATCTTTTTGATTCCAGATT
Source organism: Heterodontus francisci (assembly GCF_036365525.1). Classification (NCBI taxonomy): domain Eukaryota; kingdom Metazoa; phylum Chordata; class Chondrichthyes; order Heterodontiformes; family Heterodontidae; genus Heterodontus; species Heterodontus francisci. The sequence goes on along the minus strand of NC_090393.1, from coordinate 31,244,385 downwards.
TATTAAAATTAGCAGAATTTAAATTCCCCAGCTGTTGTAGTGGGTTTTGAACTCATCTCCAGATCATTAGCCCAGGCAACATAATTCCCTATGCTACCGTACCCCAACTTGTCTGTTGTTTTTTCATGTGTGTTTGTTAATAGAACATTATATACTTGCTGATTTTGCATTGTGTTGATCACTGGAAGCTGAGACGAAGCAAAATCTTCAGGTAAGGCAGGGTTAGAAGGTTGGATATAATGGGACCAAGCTACCTAGAACCATAGAATAGTTACGTCACAGAAAAAGGCCATTCAGCCCATCGTGTCTGCACTGGGTGACAAAACTAGCCACCCAATCTAATCCCACCTTCCAGCACCTAGTTCGTAGCCTTAAAGGTTGAAGCACTTCAGGTGCAGGTCCAGGTACCTTTTAAATGAGCTGACGGTTTCTGCCTCCACCACCGATCCGGGCAGCGAATTCCAAACACCCACCACCCTCTGGGTGAAAATGTTTTTCCTCATGTCCCCTCTAATCCTTCAACCTTCTATCACCTTAAATCTGTGCCCCCTGGTAATTGACCTCTCCGCTAGGGGAAACAGGTCCTGTGATCACTTCCTCATATCACTCACTACTCACACCCCCATCCTCTTAAAGCAGTGCAGCCACTCTGATTATAAGCAGCAGTGAAAGCAATAAAGGAAGGGGTGGGAATGAGGAGAAAGCAGTGGTGGGGTGGGGAGACAGATGGAGAGCATACAAGAGAGGGAAGATTGGAGAATTTAAAAAGTGCTCATAGAAATAAAGATAGTGTTTTAAAATCAATTTAAAATATTATTTATAGATGGGAAAAATACGTATGAAACAGAAAGTGAACAGGGCCAAGCTGACAGTCAGCAGATATTGGGAGGGAGCCTACACTGTGCGGTAGGGGTGAAGGGGCTAGTGCATTGGTGGGTGGTACTCAAACAGCATCTAGCACATAACAGCGGGATAGAGTGAAGTGGAGCAAAGATCATTAACCCAGAACGCAGCATCAGCAGCCAGTGACCAATATTGTTTTAAGTTAGCTTCAGGGTAGAACCAGCAGCTGAGATGATGCACCAACTGTGAAACTGGGACAAAAGGTTAAAAACAGGGGGACTGTTGTGGAAGAAATAGATGTAGGGAGGAGAAGAAAATCTAACGGGATAAAGTAATATTTAAATAAAATCTACAAACTCTACAATGTAATCGTTTAAAATCCAGTTTACAATTAACTTGTAATCCTGTGATGGGGGAGAAGGTGATGCATCAAAACTGGAAAATGTCCTGAAAATTTTGCTCTGTTGCCACCCAAGGCCAGAGTCTGAAATTGCATGCAGGCTCAAAGCAATTCTTTAAAAATATTTCCGCATCACTGACACATTAATTGGAAAATTGTATTTTAAAAGGCTACAGGCGTCATAGGAAGTTGATTATATACAAATGTTAACAGGTGTTTGTGGAGAAATTTAAGATGGAAATTCCCCAATAAGGAATTACATTTTCATTATAAGGTGCAACTGTATAGATTATTACAACAAATAATGGATCGAATAAGTAATTGCATGTTTCTTGATCAGCCCAGGGTTATTGAACTTCTGATCTCACTGTGAAGGGTGCAACATCAAATAATGCAGTAACAAGCAACAGATCAAAACAGAATTCAAAGCTATTCTGCTTTGCCACTATTTATGTGTGGTACATCCTGAGTACAATCGCTACAGAACTTAGGAAATGTATTATGCCTTCACAAGGATGTTAATAAGAAACTTGCCTTCATAGCAATCCATTCTGCAGGGGGCAAGGCGCATTGCTTCTCTGAAGTGTATGATAGCTTCCTGGATTCTTCCAAGGGCTCGCAAAGCAGCACCTTTTAATAGTAAGGCTTGCACACTATTGCTATTCAACTGAATTGCTTTTGCTCCTAGATATAGTGCACGTGAATATCGTTTGCTGTACAAACATTGATACCTGCAGATAGAAAGGCAAAGAAATGAATGACAGATAACACTTCTAATATACTAAAATATATCCAATTGTGAGTGTCAATAGTAAATTCCTACAATTTTTTAAATGCTTGTTGCAGGAACTCCACGGCATGGGCTGCATGATACACCCTGTTGAGTTATAGTCTGCTCATTTAGTTGAGTCAAATCAACTTCACAGTACAAATGCATTCAAATGTGCACTCGCTGCAATGTGGACTGGGCTGCAAAGTAGCACATGGGAATTGCAGTGCTATAGTTGGACTTAAAATGTTATGCCTTAGCTGGATTGACTAGGCCACGAGATTTGAGAGATCAGGAATGATCAGGAGGTCCTGCACGTGCATTGGGCTCTGCGACTGAGTTGGGGGGGGGGCAAAAGGAATATATTGGAATTACTGAAAGATGGAATGGATATGTTTATGGGTAAGTTTGCAATTTTTTCTTAATCTGGTATCTTGTGTTTATCCTGTTATGTAAATTTTCTGCCCCTGTATGTTATCTCTGGCATCTCCCAAGGATCTATCCTTGGTCCCACCCCTTCCTCATCTATACACCATTCTTTGGTTATGTCATGTCCAGACATAGAATCAGCATCCACATGCATGCTGACAACATCTATCTTTATCTTTTCATCAGCTATTTTGCCCCCTTCACAGACTGTGTTGTCAGATTGCTTACCTGAATTCCAGTCTTGGATGAGCAGCAACTTCCTCCAGATAAGCAATGATAGGACTGAAGTCATGGTCTGCAGCCCCAACAATGCTTCTATCACCCACCATGGACACCACCTCAGGCTGAACCAAACTGTTCATAGGCTCGGAGATGTATTCAACCCTGAATTTCTGACCTCATAACAACTTAATAACAAACACTGACTACTTCCACCTCCATAACTTTGCCCACCTCTGTTTCAATTGATGGTTGGGGCACTCATTGTTGCATTGATCACCTCCAGACTCAGCTATTACAATGCTTTCCTACCTATCCTTCCAAGGGCCACCATCCATAAACCAACTCATCCAAAACCATATCCTATCCTGCACCAATCTGCTCACCATCACCCTTATCCTCACTGACGCTGGCTCCGAGCAACCCATTCTCACCGTTGTATTTGAATCATTCATTGCCTTGTCCCTCCTTAGCTCTGTAACCACCTCCAATTCACATCCACTCTATCAATCAACTTATCCATTTATCTGACTCTGGCCTCTTTTTCTTCACTCCACCATTTATAGCCTTGCTTTGCAATTGCCCCCTAAGACTACTCAGCCTTTTCACCTCTCACTTTGCCTTTAAGAGCCTTCTTAAAAGCTCCTCATCCACCAAGTTACGGTGACTTTTCCTAACATCAGCATTCATTTCCTCCTTTTTTTCATTCTTTCATGAGATGTGGGTGTCGCTGGCAAGGCCAGCATTTGTTGCCCATCCCCAATTGCCCTTGAACTGAAAGGTTTGTTAGGCCATTTCAGAGGGCAGTTAAGAGTCAACCACAGTGCAGTGGGCCTGGAGTCACATGTAGGCCAGACCAGGTAAGGACAGCAGATTTCCTTCCCTAAAGGACATTAGTGAACCAGATGAGTTTTTACGACAATCGATGATAGTTTCATGACATCATTACCGAGAGTAACTTTCAATTCCAGATTTAAAAAAAAAAATTAATTGAATTTAAATTCCACCAGCTGCCATGGTGGGATTTGAACCCATGTCCCTGGGCATTAGCCTGGGCCTCTGGATTACTAGTCCAGTGACATTACCACTATGCCACCATCTCCCCAAATCAGCTGAAGTGCATTGAGCATTTTTCTATGTTAAAAGTGCTAAATAAATGCAAGATTTTGTCACATCAATGCTACTTTCAGCTACAATCACCATTTGTTATAGTCATCTGTATTCAGTCAAGCCACAAGTTGCTTTACCTGCAACACTTTCAGATTTTACTTATTTTTCACGAAGTTCATTGTTTTTTTTTGTTCAAATAAATTCTAAATTTGCGACCAAGAAAAGAAAGGGGTTACAAACATGAACTAATTAAACTAGCCTGATGCTCAGATTTGCAGCACTGAGCACTATAATTAAAGTGCTTTGTCATACCACTTATTAGATTTTATCCTATTGGATAGTTACACTAGGCCTTGAAAAATGTTGGGTCCCAAGTAGGTCCCTTAATGAGGTGACCCAATTTCTAGTCCATAGCCATCTCTGGGAACAGAAAGAAAACACAGAATTGGTGAGGTCTGAATAATCAGTGGCCAAAGCACAAATATCTGTAGAGCATTCTCATTCATTATACCTTGCTACTTGTAGCACTATAGAGCTTGTATCAATTGTGCTGTAAACTACTTAATTTTTTTCTCTCATACACAAATACCACTGTAGCAGGGAAGCCAGTATTTGAGAAGATAGCTGATATTTATTATTTAACATTTCATTTTAGAGGGCAGCTGTGAACAAGCAGCATAAGTCTCCTGTACAAATGACTGACATCCTCCTTTGTACATATATGTACCACCCTGCTGTACAAAATGTGTACAGCTTCTGCATAATGAACAACACATACTGTGTTGTGCAAGTCATTATAAAGAATCTTGATACAATGCAGGGGCAAAATATTCCAGCTGTCAGTGTTTTATTGTTCAGCTATACAGAGCTGCTTTGTGAATACTACCAGTTTCTCATGGTCTCTAAATAGGGTCTCTCTGTTGGTCCAGATACAGCCCATCAACATGTCAGTTTCTCCCTTTCAGAAATCTTTACACATAATTAAAAATAAGTCAGCTAATTTGGTTATAGTTTTGACAAGTTAAAAGAACAAACTTGCATTTCTATACTGCATTTCATGATCTCAGGACATCCCAACTCCCTTTATAGGCAATTAAGTACTTTAGAAGTTGTCACTATTGTAATGTGGAAAGGTGGCAGCCAATTTGCACACAGCAAGGTCCCACAAATAGCAACAAGATCATCCGTTTTACTGATGCTGATTAAGGGGTAAATATTGGCCATAACACCAGAAAGAATACTCCTGCTGTTCTTCAAAGAGTGCCATGGGAACTTACATGTTCACCTGAGAGGGCAGATAGGATCTCAGTTTAGTGTCTCGCCTAAAAGCTGGCTCCTCTGACAATGCAGTACTACCTCAGTACTGCACTGAGGTGTCAATCTGATTATATGCTCAGGTTTCTGGACTAGTACTTGAATCTAGAACCTTCTGAGGCAAGAATGCAACCATTGATCCAAGGCTGACAAGTTAATTTATGCAAGTAAGAAAAGGTCTTTCTTTCCAGTTGGCAACATTTATCCAGCACCAAAAAGTTTTGGAAAAACTGATTTGTGTTTGCACTAACACACTATCTGTGATACTCTTGATCTGCACCGCAATTCCAAGTTCCTGATCTGGGTCAAGGAGTTGGGGTTGGATGGGGGAAGGGAGGTTCAATAGGATGGAGGGAGGGAGATGACAGATATAAAAAGATATTTGTCAATATATTATTTGGGGAGGGGGGGTTGGCTAAAGGATCATCTTGCACAGCTCTTGTACACCTCCTATCACATGGGCCAAGATCACTTAGGAAGAGCTGGAAAAATGATGCAGATAATCAGTTACCTGTCACCTATCAAGAAACCTGCACGTACAGAACAAGTGAAAACCCGTGTAGCAACACTAGCACCAACACTGCAGTTACAATTACCTGAATAGAAACCACCCATTGTACTACTAATCATGGTATTGCCAGGAAAAAGGATAGCTTTGTTCCTTCCTGCAATAATAAATGTAAAAACTCAATACCTACCCAGAGACAACCCATGGTTCTGCATGCTGATCAGAGATGTTGAATAAACGTCCACCTAAATTTTCGACATCCTCTAGTCGACCCTCACCTGCCAAAAGGTACCCATATACATCCATTCCTAAAGAGGGGAAAAATTTGAAAGCAGAATTCTATCAGATAGTTCACTGTAATGCCGGATTTGTTCCTCAATTAATTCTAGATTTGTAAATGTTGTACTGAAACTTGTACACATCCAATATTTTTATTTCTGTTGAAATATTGTTTACACTTAAGTATTCAGTTGACTAAGTCAATTTAACTCTCGTCATGACTTCAAACACTGAGTCGCCCAAATCTTCAGGTGCCCACTTTAAAGTAAAATTATAATTATAATCGAGTGAACAGATAAACCGGCAATAGTTCAAACAACAAGAAATTGCAAATGTGCTGGCATCTATTTGCATCTTACTTACCCTTAATTATATATGGATCCAGCATCTGAGCCTGCTCAAACTTTAAAATGGCATTTTTGTTGTCACCCACTCTAAAATACAAATCTGCTAGGCTTCCCATTAAATCCACATTGTCCCGCAATAATGACTTCTTCTCCAGAGAGCTGTGGACATAAAACAGTTGTAATAATCTACTGACTAATAATTAGAGTGCAGTGATTGGAAGGCTGCCATTTTAATTTCTCCTTTTATGCCTTTCTTCTACACGGTGCTGAAGGCACTGGATATAACAACGGCAACGGGCCCTGACAACATCCCCACAATAGAAGACTTGTGCTCCAGAACTAGCCGCGCCTTTAGACAAGCTGTTTCAGTACAGCTACAACTGCTTCAGTACAATGCGGAAAATTGCCCAGGTATGTCTTGTCCACAAAAACAGGGCAAATCCAATCCAGCCAATTACCGCCCCATCAATCTACACTTGATCATCAGCAAAGTGATGGAAGGTGTCATTGACAGTACTATCAAGCTGCACTTACACAGCAATAACCCGCTCAGTGATGCTCAGTTTGGGTTCCTCCAGGGCCACTCAGCTCCTGACCTGATTACAGCCTTGGTCCAAACATGGACAAAAGTGCAGAACTGAAGACGGGAGGAGAGAGTGACTGCCCTTGACATCAAGGTAGCATTTGACCGAGTGTAGCATCAAGCAGCCCTGGCAAATTGAAGTCAATTGGAATCAAGGGGAAAAGGTCTCCACTAGTTGGAGTCATACCTAGCATAAAGGAAGATCGTTGTGGTCATTGGAGGCCAATCATCTCAGTCCGAGGACATCGCTGCAGGAGTTCCTCAGGCTAGTGTCCGAGGCCCAACCTCGGGGTAGTACAATCTTCAGCTACTTCATCAATGACCTTTCCTCCATCATAAGGTCAGAAGTGGGGATGTTTGCTGATGATTACACAATGTTCAGTACCATTTGCAAATACTCAGATACTGAAGCAGTTCCTGTCTATATGCAATAGACCTGGACAACCTTCAGGCTTGGGCTGATAAGTGGCAAGCAACATTTGTGTCACTCAAATGCCAGGCAATTACCATCTCCAACAAGAGAATATAACCCATCTCTCCTTGACATTCAATGGCGTTACCATCACCAAATCACCCATTATCAACATCCTCGGGGTTACCATTGAAACTGAACTGGACCAGCCATATAAATACTGTGGCGACAAGAACAGGCCAGGGGCTTAGAATTCTAAGACAAGTAACTCACATCCTGACTCCCCAAAGCCTGTCTACCATCTAAAGGCACAAGTCAGGAGTGTGATGGAATACTCTCCACTTGCCTGGAGGAGTGCGGCTCCAACAACATTGAGGAAGCTTGACACCATTCAGGGCAAAGCAGTTTGCTTGATTGGCACCCCATCCACCAACTTCAACATTCACTCCCTTCACCATTGGCACACAGCATATACAAGATGCACTGCAGCAACTCACCAAGCCACCTTCGACAGCATTTTTCAAACTCACAACCTCTATCACCAAGAAGGACAAGGGCAGTAGATGCATGGGAACACCAACACCTGCAAGTTCCCCTCCAAGTCACATACCATCCTGACTTGGAACTATATTGCCATTCCTTCACTGTCGCTGGGTCAAAATACTAGAACTCCCTTCATAAAGGCACTGTTGGTGTACCCGCACCAAATGGATTGCAGTGGTTCAAGAAGGCAGCTCAACACAACCTCTCAAGGGTAATTAGGGAAGGGTAACAAATGCTGACCTTGCCAGCAATGCTCACATCACATGAAACAATTAAAAAAAACACACAAATACAACAACAGTCACAACCCCAGTGAGCTACATGACAACCCATCAGGTGTGAAATGCAAACATTTTTTAAATTATGAAGTAGAAACCAACACCTTTCATTGAAATCTCATTATACAATCGAAGCTCTTCAAAAATCTTGATCGATACAGTTAAAAACAATAAAATACAATTAGGTTTTATGGCTTATGGTTTACAACTATACTTGTGCTTAGGTGGGCCCAATTAAAAAATGGAATAAAATGGGACTGCATTTCTCCACAAGCTTGCAACTTCAAAATGAAACATTTGTTGTTTTTCCTCCCCTTCAGCATCGAATTTTAATTACTCCCCCTCAAATTACTAAAAAAAACTGAAGGACCTTTTTTTTTTCCATGAAGCTTTAAACAAGATCAACCGTCTGCTGGCGAGGTACACATATCTTTATTAGATAATCTCAACGTATGAACACATCTAGATCAGTATTCAGGACTGAGGAGATTGCCAATTACCTCTTACAAACAGGTTGCCTGATTTTCAGTTTACGAGGTGACACCTAGTGTCCAGAAGCTGTGCAGAACAAGGTTAGTCAGTACTTTTTATTTTTAAAGTAGGCACTGGACTTTTAACATAATTTTACAGAACAGCAATGTCTCCTTTAATTGGAAGGATACTTGAAACACCAACCAGAAGGGTAACAATTTAAGACACAAGCACGGGAACAGTCATTCCCCCCCCTCCTGCACAGTATACATTTCCTTACCAGATTGTATTGATTGCTCTGGTGTTGTCACCAGTGTGAACAAAAGCATAAGCCTTGATCCAAACAGATAGCCAGTCCAGATTCGGAATACTCTGAATCACATTCATAGTCAGAGATGCTACCTCTGCACCCTTCACCGAAAGAGACAGCAGGCCTGGAGAAAAGAACGGGGCAGGACATGAATAGTTGACTTGTAGTTTGAAAGGTTTCAAACCAGTTGGATAAGATATTCTTGTATAATCAGTTAAATACAGAATCCCTAGGCTGTAATCTTTTTGCAATCTTCGATATTTACACGCATGTTAGAGGAACTTCCTACACTGAACCTCTCAAAGATGATCCTATATCATACACCATCTTATATCCTACAGCCAATTTGATTCACTTCAGAAATGGTTGAGCATATTGGATACAGCTAAGGGTATGGACCCCGACAAGGTGGGGATGTGGTAGGAATACGGGATTAGTGTAGGATTAGTATAAATGGGTGGTTGATGGTCGGCACAGACTCGGTGGGCCGAAGGGTCTGTTTCAGTGCTGTATCTCTAAATAAAATTTAAAAAAACACCCTGGCTGTAGTGCTGAAGACTTGTGCTCCAGAGCTCACTGCGCCCCAGGCTAAGCTGTTCCAGTAGAGCTACAACACTGACATCTACCCGACAATATGGAAAATTGTCCAGATATGTCCTGCCCACAAAAAGACAAACTCAATGCAGTCAATTGTTCCGCCCCATCAGTTTACTCTCAATCATCAGCAAAGTGATGGAAGGCGTTGTCAACAGTGCTACTAAGCAGCATTTACTGGCAATAACCTGCTCATCCATGGTCAGTTTGGCTTCAGCCAGGACCACTTGGTTCCGAACCTCATTACACTCTTGGTACAAACATGGACAAAAAAAACTGAGTTGAGAGCGACTGCCCTTGACAGCATTTGACAGTGTGGCATCAAAGAACCCTACTAAATTTGAAGTCAAAGAACAAAGAAAAGAACAAAGAAAATTACAGCACAGGAACAGGCCCTTCGGCCCTCCAAGCCTGCGCCAATCCAGATCCTCTATCTAAACATGTCGCCTATTTTCTAAGGATCTGTATCTCTTTGCTTCCTGCCCATTCATGTATCTGTCTAGATACATCTTAAAAGACGCTATCGTGCCCGCGTCTACCACCTCCGCTGGCAACGCGTTCCAGGCACCCACCACCCTCTGCGTAAAGAACTTTCCACGCATATCCCCCCTAAACTTTTCCCCTCTCACTTTGAACTCATGACCCCTAGTAATTGAATCCCCCACTCTGGGAAAAAGCTTCTTGCTATCCACCCTGTCTATACCTCTCATGATCTTGTACACCTCAAATCAGGTCCCCCCTCAACCTCCGTCTTTCTAATGAAAATAATCCTAATCTACTCAACCTCTCTTCATAGCTAGCGGCCTCCATACCAGGCAACATCCTGGTGAACCTCCTCTGCACCCTCTCCAAAGCATCTACATCCTTTTGGTAATGTGGCGACCAGAACTGCACGCAGTATTCCAAATGTGGCCGAACCAAAGTCTTGTACAACTGTAACATGACCTGCCAACTCTTGTACTCAATACCCCGTCCGATGAAGGAAAGCATGCCGTATGCCTTCTTGACCACTCTATTGACCTGCGTTGCCACCTTCAGGGAACAATGGACCTGAACACCCAAATCTCTCTGTACATCAATTTTCCCCAGGACTTTTCCATTTACTGTATAGTTCACTCTTGAATTGGATCTTCCAAAATGCATCACCTCGCATTTGCCCTGATTGAACTCCATCTGCCATTTTTCTGCCCAACTCTCCAATCTATCTATATTCTGCTGTATTCTCTGACAGTCCCCTTCACTATCTGCTACTCCACCAATCTTAGTGTCGTCTGCAAACTTGCTAATCAGACCACCTATACTTTCCTCCAAATCATTTATGTATATCACAAACAACAGTGGTCCCAGCACAGATCCCTGTGGAACACCACTGGTCACACGTCTCCATTTTGAGAAACTCCCTTCCACTGCTACTCTCTGTCTCCTGTTGCCCAGCCAGTTCTTTATCCATCTAGCTAGTACACCCTGGACCCCATGCGACTTCACTTTCTCCATCAGCCTACCATGGGGAACCTTATCAAACGCCTTACTGAAGTCCATGTATATGACATCTACAGCCCTTCCTTCATCAATCAATTTTGTCACTTCCTCAAAGAATTCTATTAAGTTGGTATTAAGTCAATGAGCATCGGAGTGAAAACTCGCCACTGGCTGGAGTCATACCTAGCACAACAGAGGACAATCAGCTCAGCCTAAGAACCTCGCTGCAGGAGTTCCTCAGGGCAGTGTCCTCGGCCCAACTATCTTCAGCTGCTTCATCTCTCCATCATAAGGTCAGAAGTGGGAACGTTCATTGATTGTAAAGTGTTCAATCCCATTCGTAACTCCTTAGATAATGAAGCATTTGTGCCTTCATGCAGCAAGACCTGGACAACATTCAAGCTTGGGTGGTAAATGGCAAGTAACATCCACACCACACAAGTTGGCAGGAAGTGACCATCTCCAACAAGAATGGATATAACTATCGCTCCTTCATATTCAATGGCATTACCATCACCGATTCCCCCTATCACCAACATCCTCGGGGTGGGAGGTCACCACTGACCAGAACTTAACTGGGCCAGCCTCATAAATACAATGCATAGAAGAGCAGGTCAGAGGCTGGGAATTCTGCAGCAAGTAACTCACCTCTCGACTCCCCAGTGCCTGTCCACCATCCACAAGGCACAAGTCAGGAGCATGATTTAATACTCCCCACTTGCCTGGATGAGTGCAGCTTCAGTAACACCCAAGAACACCAACCAGGATAAAGTAGCCTGCTTGACTGGCACCCCATCCACCACAAGAAACATTCACTCTTCCACCATCGGTACATAGCGACAGTAGTGTGTACCATCTACAAAATGCATTGCAGCAATTCACCAAGGCTCCTTCGACAACACCTTCCAGATGCGTGTCCTCTATCATCTAAAAGAACAAGGCCAGCAGGCGCATGGGACCACCACCTGCAAGTTCCCCTCCAAGTCTCACACCATTCTGACTTGGAAACATAATCACCATTCCTTCACTGCATCGGGTGAAAATCCTGGAACTCCCACCCCAACAGCACTGTGGGTGTACCAACACTACAAGGACTGCAGCTGTTCAAGGTGATGGCTCACCATAACCTTCTCAAGGGCAAATAGGGATGGGGAATAAATGCTGGCCTTGTCAGCGATGCCCACATCCTGTGAACGAATAGAAAAAAAAGCTCAAGATGGAATATTGGTTTTCATTGGTATCGATGTTGCTCCTATGTTAAATTCAAATCTCATTTAGCTTTCACTTTAGGAGCAAAATATTCACCTAGATATAAAGTAATTATTTGTGCACCTTCATTGTAACAAGTCATTTTTTACAGTTAAGCTACAGTCCAGGTTTAGTTACTTCTTTAGTGTGGGCCTGTTGGGGGAGGGACTTGGACCACAAGCTAACCTTAAAGACCTGAAGGCTCCCTAAACTAATGCTAAATGAATGGCCACTTAGAAACGGTATGAAGGAAAAACTAGTTCTCTTCAGTTAGATTTATCTTGACAAGTCAAATCTGATCTATTTTGGGACAAATAAGTAACAGAAATGACTGGGACGCTAGATAGATTAATGGGAATAAGAAGAAAGCTAAACTATACTTACTTAGAAAATAATTCTAGAAAACCTTTATCGGCCTAGCATCGGAACAGTCTAGACAAAATTGCTGAGAAAACCATATCTTCTATGGTCATGCAGACTTTTTTTTATTCATTTCATGGAATGTTGGCATAGCTGGCAAGGCCAGCATTTGTTGCCCATCCCTAATCGCCCTTGAGAAGGTGACGCTGAGCTGCCTTCTTGAACCACGGTGCAAGAGGGAGTTCCAAGATTTTGATCTGGCGACAGTGAAGGAACAGCGATATATTTCCAAGTCAAGATGGTGTGTGACTTGGAGAGGAACTTGTAATGGTGGTGTTCCCGTGTGTCTGCTGCCCTTGTCCTTCTAGGTGGAAGCAGGTTTGGAAAGTGCTGTCAAAGCAGGCATGGCGAGTTGCTGCAGTACATCTTGTATATGGTACACACTGCTAAAGTGGACTCGAATGGCCTACTTCATGCCAGAGTGCATCCCATAAAACATCAGCAAGATTTGGTTCAGGTGTCAACCATTTCCAAATTATAAACCAATCAATGCCATATTTATAGTGCCCAAAATACACTGTATTCTTATAGGAGAAAAAGAGCTGCTGCAGCTACACTTGAATATTCAGCATTAGTCAGAACAAAAGATAATTATTTAAATAAGTTTATATGCAGCAAACAGATCAGCATTGCAATCTTAAAAGAACCAACTGAAAACTCAATTTCTATAAGATAGATTACCATGGCAAAAGTCTATGAATCTAGTGTGAACCTCTTAACATTACAGTGCACTACCCCATGCATCACTATCACACTGGCTTCCTTCCTAATCTACACTTCCCCCACTGGCTCTCTGCCTCCATTTCCCCCTAGCTTGTCATAATTTGTAATAATAAAACAACTACAGCTTGTTTGGTGTACAGGGGTTTTAACATATTAAAAAACCTACCTAGTATTGCATCCAAAGCCAGTGGACACTGTCGCAATACTTCCTTATAGCTGGTAACTGCTGACCTTTCCTGTCCTGCTTTCTTATACAGGTTTGCCAACATCATATTAATCTAGATTATAGAAAAAAAGCAGTCAGTAACACAAAAAACAAAGAATTTACTGTACTAGAATTTTCTCAGCTAAAAGCAAGCAAAGTAGGCATAAAAGTAAAAGCAAAATACTGCGGATGCTGGAAATCTGAAACAAAAACAAGAAATGCTGGATTCACTCAGCAGGTCTGGCAGCATCTGTGGAAAGAGAAGCAGAGTTAACGTTTCGGGTCAGTGACCCTTCTTCGGAACATAAAAGTACATTGCTACTAAGTGCTGAGATAGGAGCTTGTCTATATTGAAAATGCTTGTCCCTTTAATGAAACAGGACTTAATTCAGTGTTAATGGAGAGCAGGTGATGGTCATTGCAGTTTGCATTTAAGGGCTGGGTTTTTCCCCCAGTCAGGGAGTTACCTCTGGACAGAGAGTTAGTCCAGAAGGGAAGAGTGAGAACTGATATTTGGACTGAACTGTGAATTGACAATAAAACAGTTGTGGATCAGAGAAGGTCCCAGGCTTCATTTTGGTGAATGGATATCTGCCTGTTTAACAGTTCACTCCTATTGTCTGCTGAACTGCCTTGGGCAGACTGAGTGGAAGCTTGAAACTTCACAAGAGGAAAACTGGAAGAACAGCTGTCAAAAGCTTGCTCGTGTGCTCCTAGCAGTCCACTTAAGAATATACCAGAAATTGCTAGCAAGTTGTTTGCCTGTACTCTCAGACATAGTTGGTGTGTGGCCAATGGAAATCAGAAAGGGGAATGGAAGAGAGCATCTGCGAAAGGAATAATATAATTTACCCTACAGAAAAGTGAAGACTCTCTTTAAATGAAGAGTACAAATGTTGCAAAAACTCAGTATAAGATAAACGAGTCAGCAACAAATTCATGTTAAAAAATCTAATCAGGATGTCAAGTTAACCTTATGAATTTTGAAGATTTTTTTAAAAAATGAAACCAAAATAAATATGTACAAGATGCAAAAATCAATGTTTTTGGTTGCTCACAGCCACAGAAACTGCAGTTCAGAATTAATTATTTAAAGCTCTTTGAAATGTTTCAGCATAAAGCATTATATAAAACAAAACATTTCAATTTAAAAACTGTATGTTACGACCAAGACGGGAAGAGCGCACAGTCTTTCTCTAGTTCCACTTCTCCACAGGATTTAAATGTGTACCCAGTTACCAATGTGGCCAATTATATACTCTATCTATTTTAGTTTCAGAATAAAATCCACCAACCAGGTTTCTTTAATAAGCAAAAGTATTGATTATTATAAAACAAGACTTTGTCAATAAAGATGCAAAGCTTTAACACACAGTTTGAAATGACAGTAAATATATATATTCCCTTCTAAGTACCCAACACACACACCAGTTAAAGGAAAAATAAAGATGCTTTGGCCAAAATACTTGTTAATTCTTGAAGAAAAAGGACAAGGTATGTTATGTTCCAGATGGTATACAGTCTGGCGTCCGAGTACACGTAGATGGGTCACTGGGATCTTTTCGAAAGCAGTTCGCTCAGAAGATGTCGAGAAGAAGTCTTCCAAAAGCTTCTCGGGAGAAATGCAGCATCAGGCGTTACTGCTATCACACACAGGACGTTTTTTTGCAGGGTTTCTCAGAGAGGTGGAGAAAAGATGAGCTGGGTGTTTCCCTCAGCAGGCTACAAACCCAACTGAGTCAAAACAGTATTCAAAAATGAAACGTACTCTTGAGCGTCATAAATCTTGACATGTCACTTCTCTTGTAAAGAACTCCCATAGTCAGAAGGAACCTGTTGTTTACTTAGCTGAAGACATGTGACATCCAGTAAATGTTTTTAAAAGAGTCCTTCCAGTGATCCTTTTAAAAAAAGTTCAGCATCGATGGAATCACTTCAGTCCTCCAATGACTCCATCTCTACAATTCTAAAAAAACGAGTCCTCAAAATATATAAAAAAATGGAAGCATTTTCATAATATGTAGATAAAAATTTTACATGACATAAACAGCAAATGATGAATAAAGAAGGTTGTTATGTGCTTGAACAAATCTGTTCATAACATTTTACCCACTTTGCACAAAGCACTTAAAAAATGTTTACCTTTGGAGTGCGCTGCCTGGTGGATATAGTGTCCAGTATTGCAACTGCATCCCTTTCTTGACGCAGCATTGTATAGCATTCAGCCATTTTATACTTAACTTCAATCTCCGATGGCAGACACTAAAATAAACATAAGAAATTGTTACATACGGTCCACCCTGAATTACATGGGTTACATATCTGTTACATATCTTAAGTCTCACAAGAAATCATTCCATTACAACTGACTGTATAGTGCCATAGAAAAGCCTCTTTCCATTCATTATGCGGCATACATTGCTTCTTAGATTATTTTCTCAACTAACAATTTGGGAACAGTAGAGAACATTGCAGCTGCATTCAATAGAAGTTCTCAAATTGAAAAATATTTTACACATTCAGCACAGTATACATTTTTGTCACATGTTTCTGCACTTATTCCTATCCTGACAACTTTGCAGCTATATATTTAGAAAAAAAGATTGTGACCAAGGATTTCCGCTTCTGTATTTGCCGTTTGCAACTTTCTGCCCATTTAAATGAATAGATGGTAAATCGAGAGCTGATGACCGAGTGTAGAAGTGGAAAACCAGGTATGTGTGCAATAAATGCATATCAAAATATAATCTCCAATTTATAGAGTACAGCAGCAGCATGCCCTTCTGCAGACCTTAGTGCTCTACCAACTCTGTGAAGGCAATTGTGTAAAGACTTTTAAAGAGTAATAACCACTCCTTGTGGTGCCTGCACGATTTAGCCTATACAGGTAAATGATTCCTTCACATCTACTGAAACTAACGTGCACACACACGTAAAAGAATTAATAAAATATAGACCATATTAAGTTACATGCTCATGGAAGTGGTAGAAGATATAAAATGAAATGTGAAACAAGCTATTCAACTGAGGTACAAATAAGTAAAAGTGAAATGTTGGAAAAAAAAATCTACCAACTTCTGAAACTTTTCTGGCTCTCTGTTGACATGCCTACAAAGTAAACAGAACAAACCCATTAGGATATGTCAAAAGTATTTTATAATTACACACAACACTCTAAATAGGACAACTGGGCCTTTGAATCTTGCTGGCAATATCTATGAATAAATGACAATTTTACCAAAGCATTCTGCACTTCATACAATTAATCATAACTACTATTTTCATAGCCTGTCCAGCTGCGCTCAAGTATTTCACATTACTTCAAAAGCAGTGATCTGGATGAAACAGTTCTATTTAACAGCGATTCAACTCCCTTGCTGCTTTAGTGGGTAAAGGCACCATGTCACATATCACTAAACTATACAGACTGCAAAGTATCAGGCTGGGTTACCCAATCAAAGCAAGGCTAACAACTAAGCTGCTGCAATTAGCCTCAGCAAAACTGAACTAAGGAGAAAAACTAAGTCATCAGCAGGGTTCCCACTTCTGATAGCTATCCAGTGACCCCTAGTGGAAAGTTTGCATATATCAGCGTCAGGATAGAACAAAATCGAACTTGGGTGCACCATCCTGCAGTTAAATTGATACTAGCAGAATGGGCTCACAAATAAAGAATGGTCACTTAGATGAGGTACTGGAGAGCTGTTAACAAAATTAAACATCACCAAGAGATGAACAGAAAAATGGTGGGGGGGGGGGGGGGGGGACCAAAAGAAAGAATGAAGGGGTTTTCTATGACTGAATAAGCACAGGACTCAAAGCAGTGGACATCCATTTCGGGTATCAAAATATGTGGGCGAATATATTTATGAAAATTCTCTATAAAATTAAGAAACTATAAATGACAGTGTTACTGCTCTAACTGCATGGGCAAGGTAGGAAAGTGGTTAAGATACTGTACTCAAAACACAAAATTCAATAAATCTTGCCATCAAAAACAGAAAATAACCAAGAAAGCTGCAGATTGTTCTAAAAATCCAATTGTTTCATTAATGTGCTTCCGGGATAGGAGCTTGCCACTCCTACAGGTCCAGCCTCGACTCAATTCCATCTGATGAGGCACCATGTCAAGGCAACTAGGAAGCAGGATAAATGCATATTTATCTACACCCAAAAAGAAAGTTTAAAACCTGCACTGTGCCATGGAACAGAATGTGGTTTTGTACCTGCAGTTCTCCACACAATTTAGAGATCTCAGGCAGCAAATTTTAGCCAACACAAGATCACCCTAGATTACAGAGAAGCACTTCTAAATACCTTGGTTGGGGTTTATTATGATGTAACCCAACAAGGAAGATTTTTTTCTTCTTCCAAAGCTATCAAAACATCCACACTTTTAAAAGTTTGTTTCTGAAGTTTTCCTTCTCATCAATATCATTTACAATGGCTCATAAAAAGGCCACATGGTTAAGAATTCTCAGAATCCTGTGGATCAGCAATGTGAAACACAAGCCTTCAAGGGTGTAAATCAGATAAACAGATTTATGGTTTCAGAATGTTGATAGTAAATTTTCATTGAGAGTCCCCAAAATAAACTTAGTTCTCCAAAGCTACCAGTTTTCGGTCTCAGAGCAGTAATTGATGTCCAATTCAGACAAGATAATGCAAATAAAAAGTAATACTATAAAACGGTGAATGAATAAGAAGGTCTACCAGCGGTGGTAGTAGAAGCAGATACATTAGGGGCACTTAAGCGACTCTTGGATAGGTTCATGGATGATAGTAGAATGAAGGGTAGGTAGTTAGTTTGATCTTAGGAGTAGGTTAAAGGTTCGGCACAACATCGTGGGCCGAAGGGCCTGTACTGTGCTGTACTGTTCTATGTTCTAATCCTTGGTAAAAGTCTCATATGATTGTTTTTTTTATTTATTGAACATTACAGCTTGGTTGGTAAGCTGGTTAAAGCATTGAGCAGCTGAATCAACCAGATCAACAAGATTAGATTCCTGATCTATGATGATTTAGGTTAGCTGGGGAAGTTATAGATTCACAGAGTTATACAGCACAGAAACAGGCCCTTCAGCCTATCGTGTCCATGCCGGCCATCAAGCACTTATCTATTCTAATCCCATTTTACAGCACTTGGCTCATAGCCTTGTATGCTATGGCATTTCAAGTGCTCATCTAAATACTTCTTAAATGTTGTGAGGGTTCCTGCCTCTATTACCCCTTCAGGCAGTGTGTTCCAGATTCCAACCACCCTCCGGGTGAAAGACTTTTTCCTCAAATCCCCTCTAAACCTCCTGCCCCTTACCTTAAATCTATGCCCTGTGGTTATTGACACCTTCGCTAAGGGAAAACGTTTCTTCCTATCTAACCTATCAATGCCCCTCATAATTTTGTATACCTCAATCATGTCCCCCTCAGCCTTCTCTGCTCTAAGGAAAACAACCCTAGCCTATCCAGTCTCTCTTCATAGCTGAAATGCTCCAGCCCAGACAACATCCTGGTGAATCTCCTCTGCAGCCTCTCCAGTGCAATCACATCCTTCCTATAGTGTGGCGACCAGAACTGTACACAGTATTCCAGCTGTGGTCTAACTAGTGTTTTACACAGCTCCATCATAACCTCCCAGCTCTTATATTCTATGCCTCGGCTAATAAAGGCAAGTATCCCATATGCCTTCCTAACCACCTTATCTACCTGTGCTGATGCGTTCAGTGATCTATGGAGAAGTCCACCAATGTCCCTCTGACCCTCTGTACTTCTTAGGGTCCTATCATCCATTGTATATTCCCTTGCCTTGTTAATCCTCCCAAAATGCATCACCTCACACTTCTCAGGATTAAATTCCATTTGCCACTGTCCTGCCCATCTTACCAGCCCATCTATATCGTCCTGTAATCTAAGGCTTTCCTCCTCACTATTTACGACACCACCAATTTTCGTGTCATCTGCGAACGTACTAATCATACCTCCTACAGTCATGTCCAAATCATTAATGTACACTACAAACAGCAAGGGTCCCAGCACCGATCCCTGCAGTACACCACTGGTCACACGCTTCCAATCGCAAGTTGCAGGGATATTACAATTGGCCTCAGCACAACAACTACTTGCATATATAGCACCTTTAATGTCGTGGAACATCCCAAAGCCCTTCACAGGACTGCTATCAAACAAAATGTGAAATCAAGCCACATAAAGGGACATTAGGATAGATGACTAAAACCTTGATCAAAGCAATAGGTTTTAAAGGAGTAACAAAATAGGAGAAAGATGGAGTGATTGAGGGGTTTAGGGAAGGTATTCTAGAGCTTAGGGCCTAGACAGCTGAAGGCAGGCCACCAATGGTGCAGCAACTAAAATCGGGAGAGATAAGAGGCTAGAATTTGAGAAGCACAGAGATCAAGGGGGTTGTAGGGCTCAAGGCAGTTACAAAGATAAGGAGGGTGGTGCCATGGAGAAATCTGAAAACAAGGATGAGAATTTTAAAATTGAGGCACTGTTGGACCAGGAGCCAACGTAAGTCAGTGAGCACAGGGGTGATGGGCAAACAAGAAGGTGTGAATTAGGATACAGGCAACAGAGTTTTGGATGAGCTCAAGTTTATGGAAAGTAGAATATGGCAGCAGCTAGGAGAGCATTGTAACAGTCAAGTCTAAAGGTAAGTTTAGAGCTAAAGGCATGAATGAGGGTTTCAGCAACAGACAAGCTGAGGTAGGGACAGAGATGGGTGATGTTACAGAGATGGAAGTAGGTAGGGAGGCAGTACAGCAAAAGCTCACTAGATTGATTCCCAGGATGAGAGGACTGTCCTATGATGAGAATCTGAGTAAATTGGGCCTATACTGTCTGGAATTTAGAAGAATGAGAGGTGATCTCATTGAAACATACAAGATTCTGAAGGGGCTTGACTGGGTCGAGAGAGGTTGTTTTCCTTGGCTGGGGAATCTAGAACATGGGGGCGCATGTTCAGTCTCAGGATACTGGGTCGATCATTTAGAACTGAGAAGAGGAGAAATTTCTTCATTCAGAGTTGTGAATCTTTGGAATTCTCTATACCAGAGGCTGGTGGATGCTCCATTGTTGAGTATATTCAAGGTTGGGAAAGATAGATCTTTGGTCTCTCAGGGAGTCAACGGATATGGGGAGCAGGCAGGAAAGTGGAGTTGAGGCAGACGATCAGCCATGATTATAATGAATGGTAGAGTAGGTAAGAAGGACAGATGTTCTACTCCTGCTCTGTTTCTTATGTTCATGCTACATAGCTTTTCGTCCTTATACCTGGGATCTAAACTCAGGCAGAATACAGAAAAAATTTCCAGTCTCTGAAAATGCTCCCCTATAAACCACACTGGAGGGTGACTGCAAATATCGAACAGCATTGGGTATCATTAACCTGTTTCTACAAATGCAGTAATGCATTTGTAAGGGCGGCACAGTGGCGCAGTGGTTAGCGCCGCAGCCTCACAGATCCAGGGACCCGGGTTCAATTCTGGGTACTGCCTGTGCGGAGTTTGCAAGTTCTCCCTGTGACCGCGTGGGTTTTTGCCGGGTGCTCCGGTTTCCTCCCACAGCCAAAGACTTGCAGGTGATAGGTAAATTGGCCATTGTAAATTGCCCCTAATGTAGGTAGGTGGTAGGGAATATGGGATTACTGTAGGGTTAGCATAAATGGGTAGCTGTTGGTCGGCAGAGACTCGGTGGGCTGAAGGGCCTGTTTCAGTGATGATTATTTATTTGTTTAGAAATACAGCAGTTAGTAAAATGGAAACATTATTAAATTTACTGTTTATCGTATACCAAGAGACTCAAAAGAACCATCTAATGACGAACTACAGAAACTTCTACCAGGAAGTTGGTGTTATCTTACAAATCATGTCACAGTCCTCAATTGAGGTTGTCATCCTTAATTGTTTTAAAAATACTTTAATCTCCTCACGCATGAGCTATCCCTGACAAAAAGTCAACAGGCTGGTAACTGTTCTTAAAAAAAAAAAATCAGTCAATAGAAGGCACCCAAGTGGCTTATAGTAACTCCCTCCAATTTCCCCTCCTCCCTCTTGAAGAAACTTCCAACCTCCACATTGTCCTCCTGACAGCAGCTTAGCTGAAGCCAGAAGCACATATGTAGAACTACAGGCAGCCACTCATACAAAGAAAAACTTGCATTTATATACTGCCTTTCACGACCACCATCTCGGAAGGCCTCAGCTTGTTGCACAATATGTCACCTCCCTGCCAATGGTTTTTTGTATTTAACAATGCTGTCCAGTTTGAAGAAATCAATTTGATGCATTGGATCTACAGCAATTGTCAGCTTCAATCAAGCAAAATCATGCATGATCTAGTACATTTAGACTGACATTAGCAATGCCACCAATATAGTGTTTTTCAGCATTTAAAACAAAATTATTAATTTGACATTTATGGCAGTTTGTCTTACTCTTATGGTTGGGTTTTATTATTTTCAATAAGCTTTTTGGATGCAGCAACTCTCATAACCTAATGGAAGCCTGATGCCAGCACATGGAGGCTATACATGTATTAACCATGCACTTTTTTCTATTCCATTTTCTTCCCCGTAGTCTACTTGTCACCACATCCTTCCTCAGCTGCAAATTAGAAGGATCTGATTTTCTAATGGCCATCAATGTGACAATTTTATCACCCAGCAGGTACAGCTCAAACAGTATCAGTTAGCATTTGACAAGAGTCTTGAACAAGTGCAAGGAGCTCATGACGTTCTTTGTCACTAAGACTGAAATCACCTCTTTAGCTGCCTCTGCTGCTTCCACCCCTTCCTGTTGCCCAAGCTAAATCTCCCCATAGGTCTTTGTTATTGCTGTCAACCAGCGTCTTTCTCTAGATTCTCCATCTCCCTTAATCCTCTCCCTGAGCTCATCTTGTCCTTTAGACCACCTCTCTCCTGTTCTTTTATCCCAATTTCCATTAAATTGATAACCATTCAACTTTCCTGACATTGCAAATGATTCCCTCCCCTTTAAGTACTGTACCCCTCCCTTTCAAAATTTGTTCATCACCCCTTCAACTTTTCTGTCCTTGCGTTTAGCACCACCCCCCCAACCCCACCCATCAACCTCTTTCTCCATTCCAAAGTTTCTGAACATGTTTTTGGCTTCCAAATCTGTACATATCTTTCCCACCACTCCATTCTTGAATCTCTCCAATCAGATTACCAGCCCTCCCACAGCATTTAAATAGCCCTAACCAAAGTGACAATTTGCGTTCTTGGTGACTATGACCATGGCCCACTATGCATCCTTTGACACAACTGACTAAATCCTCCTTCTCCAATGCCTCTCCTTCATTGTCCAGCTCAGAGAGACTTTACTTGCTTGAATCTGCTCTTACCTATCCAATTGTAGTTGGAACATCTCCGAAAATGGCTCATTTTTCGTTACCTCTAGAGTCCCCCAAGGATCTATACTTGGCCCTCTCCTCATTCTCATCCGCAAGCTATCCCTTGACGATAGCTTTTGACATGGAGTCGGTTTCCACATGTATGCTGATGACACCCAACTGTATCACTCAACCACCTCTCGGAAGTGGCAGCACCTCCCTCAATCTCCTCAACGGCCACTGTGTTGTCTAACCTTGAGTAAACTCCAATTTCTGCCAGTTAAAACATCTGGACCACCAAAATTACTATCTTTGGCACCTACCACAAACTCTGTACCCTTGCCTTTGACCTTATCCTGTTCCCTGCCAAAACCTAAAGGTGAAACAGACTGTGTGGAACAAGTGTGTCCTAGCTGACCCTGGACAGAGCTTCTGGGCTCATATTCTTTTAAGCATAAAAACCACCTACTTTCACCATCGTCACATTTCCGCCTCGGTCCTATCTTTGCCCCTGAAACCATCAACAATGCCTTTGACACCTCTAGACTCAACTATTCCAAAACTGTACAAAAGCAAAACCCTGTGAATGCTGAAAATCTGAAACAAAAACAGAAAGTGCTGGAAATACTCAGCAGGTTAGGCAGCCTCTGTGGAGACACCGGTAGGCTCTCTGCTTCTTCCTTCAACGAAGGCCCAGCCAGGCTCCATCCACCTTCACCCTCCTCCGCCTTGCTGACCTTCTCACATTGAACATCATCTCCTTTAACTTCATTCATTTCCTCCAAATGAAAGTTGTTGCGATGGGTCCTAGCTAAGCCTACTTTTCTGAGTTATCATGTGGAACATTCCTTGTTCCAATCCTACTCAGGCCCCCTCCCTCACCTCTTTTTCCAGTGCATTGATGATTCTATCAGTGCCATTTCCTGCTCTTGCCTTGAACTGGAAAATTTAATCAACTTTGCTTCCAATTTTCACCCTTCTCTCATCTTCACAAGGTCCACCTACGACTCTTCCCTTTCCTTCCTCAACAGCTCTGCTCAATTTCTGGGGATAGGCTGTCAATGAATATTCACTATATGCCCATTGACTCCCACAGATACCTGACTACATCCTTACACCTCGCTTCCTGTAAGGACTCCATTCCATTCTCCCAGTTTCTCTGTCGCGTTTGTTCTGATGATGTAACCTTCCACACCAGCTCTTCTGATCAGTCTTCCTTTTCCTTCAACTGAGGATTCCACCCACCATGGTTGACAGGGCCCTTGACCGTGTCCGTCCCATTTCCCGCACTTTTGCTCTCAACCCTTCCCCTCCCTGCCAGAACCATGATAGAATTCTCCTGGTCCTCGCCTTCCACTCGGCAACCTTCATATTCAATGGATCATCCTCCGCTATCTCCAGCGTGATACCAACAAAGACATATTCCCCTCCTCTCCCCTTTCAGCATTACAAAGGGACCGTTCCTTCTGTGATACCCTGGTGCACGCCATCATACCCAACACCCCCTCCGCTTCTCATGGCACCTTTCTATGGAAGTGCCCTTTTATCTCCTCTCTCCTCACTGTCCAAGGCCCCAAAAACTCCTTCCAGGAGAAAGAGCTATTCATGCGTACTTCTTTCGATTTAGTATACTGTATTCACTACTCACAATGCGGCCTGCTCTACACTGGGGAGAGCAAACGCAGATTGGGTGACCACTTTGCGGAACACCTCTGTTCAATCCGCAAGCATGACCCTGAGTTTCCAGTCGCCACCTTGCTCTCACGCTGACCTATCTGTCCTTGGTCTCCTGCAATGTTCCAACAAAGCTCAGCGTAAACTCTAGGAACAGTAATTCATCTTTCGATTATAGACTCTACATGCTTCCAGACTCTCAACATTGCATTCAACAATTTCAGACTGTAATCTCCGCCCCTATTTTGTTTACTTTATCTTTGCAGGTTTTGGTTTTAGTCTTGTTTTTACGTTTAGACAGCAGCTGTTCATCATTCTGCCATTCACACCTTTAGACATCTTTTGTTTCTTTACTTGTCCCATTACCACTCCCTTTGGCCCTACACCATTAACTCTTTTGTCATTTAATCTCTCCTGCCTTCCCTTTTGTTCTTTACCACCCTCCTACCTTTCACTTGCTTAAAACCTATTACACCTCTAACTTTTCTCAGTTCTGATGAAAGGTTACAGACCTGAAACGTTGCACAAATGCTGTCAGACCTAAGTATTTCCAGCATTTTGTTTTTATTCCAAAACTGTCCTCATCAGCCTCCCAACTCCGCCCTCCATAAACTCTGCTGCCGATATCCTATCCCATACCAAGTCACATCAGCCCCTGCTTGCTGATCTACACTGTCTACCACAACTCCAATGCCTCAGTGGTGTTTCCCCTCCTTATGTCTGCAACCAGCTGCAGCCCTACAACCCACACCCACCAGATACTCTATTTGTCTGATTCTGGTCTCTTGTGCATCTTCACAGGCTGTTATGTGAAGCAAGGGAGGAGACAGTAGGGGCTCTGAAACAAATTTTCAAATCCTCTCTGGCCACAGGAGAGGTGCCAGAGGACTGGAGGACAGCGAATGTGGTACCATTATTCAAGAAGGGTAGCAGGGATAAACCAGGTAATTACAGGCCAGTGAGTCTAACATCATTGGAAAAATTTCTGAGAGACAGTATTAATCTCCACTTGGAGAGGCAGGGATTAATCAAGGATAGTCAGCATGGCTTTGTCAGGGGGAGATCATGTCTAACAAACTTGATTGAATTTTTTTGAAGTGATGACTAGATGTGTAGATGAGGGCAAGGCAGTTGATGTAATCTACATGGACTTCAGTAAGGCTTTTGATAAGGTTCCGCATGGAGATTGGTTAAGGTGGTAAGAGTCCATGGGATCCAGGGCAATTTGACAAATTGGATCCAAAATTGGCTTAATGGCAGGAGGCAGAGGGTGACGGTCGAGGGCTGTTTTTGCGATTGGAAGCCTCTGACCAGTGGTGTACCACAGGGATCGGTGCTGGGACCCCTGATTTAGACCTGAATGTAGGAGGTATGATCAGTAAGTTCACAGATGACACGAAAATTGGTGGTGTCGTAAATAGTGAGGAAGAAAGCCTTAGATTACAGGACAATATAGATGGGCAGAGCAGTGGCAAATGGAATTTAATCCTGAGAAGTGTTAGGTGATACATTTTGGGAGGACTAACAAGGCAAGGGATACGTGCCTTTATTAGCCGAGGCATAGAATATGAGAGCAGGGAAGTTATGATAGAGCTGTATAAAATGCTGGAGTACTGTGTACAGTTCTGGTTGCCACACTATAGGAAGGATGTGATTGCACTGGAGAGGGTGCAGAGGAGATTCACCAGGATGATGCCTGGGCTGGAGCATTTCAGCCATGAAGAGAGGCTAGATAGGCTAGGGCTGTTTTCCTTAGAGCAGAGAAGGCTGAGAGGGGACCTAATTGAGGTATTCAAAATTATATGAGGGGCATAGATAGGGTAGATAGGAAGAAACGTTTTCCCTTAGCGGAGGTGCAATAACCAGGGGGCACAGATTTAAGGTAAGGGGCAGGAGGTTTAAGAGGGGATTTGAGGAAAAAATTTTTCACTCAGATTGGTTGGAATCTGGAACACACCGCCTGAAGGGGTGGTAGAGGCAGGAACCCTCACAATATTTGAGTAGTATTTAGATGAGCACTAAAATGCCATAGCATACAAGGCCAAGTGCTGGAAAATGGGATTAGGATAGGTGCTTGATGGCCGGCACAGTCATGATGGGCCGAAGGGCCTGTTTCTGTGCTGTACAACTCTATGACTTTACCATTGGCAGTCATGCCTTCAGCCACCCAGTGCCAAACCTGAATTTCCTAGCTAAACCAAACTGCCTCCTCGCCTCCTTCCTCTCCTTTAAGACACTCCTTAAAATCCACCTCTTTGGCCAAGCCTTTGGTTACTCCTCTTAATGTTTTTTCTTTGGCTGCATCAATTTTATTGATGCTGCCCCTGTGCATACATCGGATGTTTTTCCACTGCACTGCATAAATGCAAGTTATTGTTGTAAACCAAAGATAGAGTGCTACCTTTCTGCCACTTAGATGGCCTTAATGAGATGTGAATTAACAAGGCTCCTTTTGGTGTTCAACAATACGGTGTTGAACGGTCTTGATAAGGTAAACGTGGAAAGGATGTTTCCTCTTGTGGGTGAGCCCAGAACTAGGGGGTACCATTTTTAAAATAGTGGTTGCCCTTTTACAACAGAGATGAGGAGAATTTTTTTCTCTGAGGGTTATGCGACTTTGCAACACTCTGCCTCAGAAGGTGGCGGAGGTGGGGTCATTGAATATTCTTAAGGCGGAGGTAGATAGATTCTTGTTAGGCAAAGGAATCAAAGGTTATCAGGGGTAGATGAGAGTGCAGAATTCAAAACACACAGATCAGCCATGATCTTATTGAATGATGGAGCAGGCTTGAAGGGCCGAATGGCCTACTGCTGCTCCTAATTCGTAATTTTTATATTGGCACAAAGTTTATACCACCCCATAATAAACCTCAAATGTCAGGAAGTGTGGAATGTCCCACGTCGTTCATTATATATTTTTGATGATTAAATTAAATTGTGTCTAGTAGGACAAGTAACATTAGATAGGAAGATATTGCTTTCAGTCAAAGCAGAAAGGAGTTAAAACCCTCAGAGCCTACAATGTACACTCGTAGGCAGATGATTATTACCTCTTAACTGTGCTGTTGTTTTAGCATTCACAATGACCCCTGAAATCTGTAGCAACTAAAAGTTACATTGGCAAAATGACAGCCTTGTACATAATAAACAGTGGTATACTCTTAAAGCCATTAAGAAACTACCTCAATAAATTAGCACAATTGATCATAAACTGTGGTAGTATTAACATACAAACTACCATGTATTAAACTATGCAACAAGACTGGGTGCAGGATTTATCCCACGAGTGGGCAGTTATAAATAATCCAAGTGTCACAAGTATAAGCAGGTTGTGCAAAATCACACACGTGAATGGATTAAGTTTTGTATTTTAATTCAACAGGTATGCACATTATATTTTACTAATCAATTTAATATACCAGAGCTAGTATAAAATCTTGGGAGGTGGCTTTTCTGACATTGAATCCAGTTCCTGGAATATCAAAGTTAGCAGTTATGAACAGGCCCAATAGAATTTTTGGTCACTGAGCTTACTGACCATTCCAATTCCCCATCTGACAGTAGACATATTATTAAAACAAATAAACTGCAGAGCACAATGGGAGATGCAAGATCAGTTCTCTTGTGCTACAGTGGGACCAGGCACTTTCCCATCCAGAAGCAGGAAACAAAAAGTCTTCATGCCTTTTGCTGGTGCCTTGCTCAGAAGAGCATTTCCAGATCCCTGGGAAATAGTTCCCTGCTCTGCCAGACACATGGTGTGAATCCAAGGGAAAAAATACAGGGATTCCTACTTGAAATGGGAAGCAATCCATAATTCAGTTAGTTCAGTTAAAAAGACACAGGGACAGCTGCTATAAGAAATAGAAAAATATCACACTGCACAGTAGAGGCTGTTCTTTTAATGTTTGTGTGAATCCATATTGGTGGGCTAAAGTACAGGCTTTGTTTTAAGGCATGCTTGAACCCAAACTGGAAGCAAAAAGTGGAAGTGTTCTACTCATCACTACTGATGCTCCTTAATTCACAAGGGCAAATTCAAACCAAACAACACAAATTTAAAATTAGCAATTGATATCTATTTAAAAGCTAGTAACAACTCTTATGGATCGAAAAATGTACTTGGCAACAAAATAGACAGACACAAATGGTTTACATTTCAACATGAAGGAAGCTCCTCACACTGCAGCACAGTGCATAATAATTATAATTCATACAAAAACTAGAACTTGTTTTTACAGATTGACTGGCTTACTCACAGTGCCATTACTGCCAGTCAGTTTACAACAACAATTAATTATAATTCTGTACAAAATTACAAATTCAGCATTTGAAAATGTTAACTTAATCTGAATTAGTTTGTTTACAGGAATGTTTTTCATTCTTTTGAGGGTCACAGTCCCAAACAACATGTTGATTAAGCTACATTCTCAGGAACATTTATATGTCTTGCAGCATAGCTAACTTGCGCATCCCACCGCTGTTAAACTCCAAATGTGCAAAGACAGCTGCCCAATAATTGATGATTTGCAAAACAACCCATTTACAACAACTATTGAGAATTGGAAAACCACTTGATTTTGGATTTCTAGATTTTTTTTATACTAGAACTAGGATAGCAAGGGTTTTGCTGCTTCATTTTTCTGTGATCCTTGCCTTAGGCCACGAGTGGGAATAGACGAGTATAATCCTGGGCTCTTGTACAACTTGTGTATAGTAGCAAAGTAATTTACCTAATCACATATCCACTGAAGCATGCCAACTGCAAATCTAAGCAAAAGTACTTTCAAACAAGAAGTATTCCTGCTTGGGAACGTGATTCCAACATGGCATGTGGTTTTTATTCCAATCAATGATCTGCTTTTTATGTCTCAATAAACTGCTTTTGTTTTTATCAAATATTTTTTAAAAAAAGGATCCTAACCACACGCTGAAGGAGTCTAGCTGCTACAGAGTCTTTTCCTTGCCCTTCACCTGTGTTATGGGCTATATTTGCACAAAACAACACTGCCACTAGCTTTTACTTTTAAATGGATATTGATTGCCAATTTTAACTGACAATAGCATGGTCATTGTATTTGTCCTGCTTGTGAATGTATAACCTCAGTTTTTGATTTTTCTTTATGTTGCCTGGTCTATACAAGGATATCACTTTAGGGATTGTTTACAACTTTCACAATAATTGTTATATCACTTGCCTGTGTTTTCCATACACCTTGGTGTATAATTTCCTTCTTTACTCTGCAGATAGGGAAGGGACCTCATGCATTACAGTTGACCTTAAAACCCTAAAGGCACTAGAAGCTATACATACACAAGTGTTTTTTCAATAGTTTTTTTCTTAAGGACCACAGTATCAAAGTATTGCTTGAAGGATGCTCTCAAAAATGCTACCAGAAAGTGAACCAGTGTCAGAGTTTGAATCTGTGCTTGCAATTCCAAACACAGTAACCAACCTCAAACTAGGCAGTTGTTAGTGGGGAGGGAATGAGTTCACTGTCTTCGAGCAGAAGGTTTTGTTGCTGAAAAACAGCTTTCAAAAAATCCAGAGCTTATCAGGGCACAGTAAAGTTGGTCATGACTAAGCAACTACAATTTATTGGCCTCCAGCAGGTTCAATAAAGCTTTAACTGGTCACCAGCAATTCTCATAGGTCATCAGGTCCAGTGTCTTCCAGTTAAACCCTTTGAATCAGACATCGCCTTATATACTTATTATCAATACTTATCCATCAAAGTGCCTGTCCTGGATTTATCCTTTAGATGAGCTAACAGCTTTGAAGGATGAGTAAAAACACATCTTAAAAAAACCTAATACAAAAGCAAAATACTGTTGATACTGGAAGTACTCAACAGGTCTGGCAGCATCTGCAGAGAGAGAAAAAAACAGCTAACATTGCAGATCACCTTTCTCCATGGATGCTGCCATACCTGCTGAGTATTTCCAGCATTTTCTGTTTTTATTTTTTTTTAAAACTTGTTCTTTACACACTACCTGCGTTTGTGGGGTTGAGGGAGTGCCGCCACCAGCTGGTCTCACTTTAGTTGTCTTACTCAGAGCCTTCTTCTGCTGTAAAGCGATTTTATACTTGGATTCAGCATTACGATATTCCTTATCATGAAAGAGAGAATCTGCATGGTAGACAAGTAGCTGATACTTCTGCACTGGGGAGAATAACTCTCTAAGAGCAAAGAACAAACAAAGTAGAATTAGTGCATCCGTGAAACAACTTGTACTCCTTATTTGGTAGACATTTTTGAGGATTTTTCTTGTACGAAGGGAAGAAGGTTGGTTACCAATATCACTTAAAATTACACAATTTTTTCAAGATAATGTTATTTCATAATAAACCTAATGTCAACTTTCTTTTTCATTTCCCTTTAGAACTTAGCCAGATTTAGAATCGTATGCATTCCTGCCAAATGCTGCCTCAGTTTCTCCCTCTTCATCCCCACTAGTGCACACAGTTGTCCAGAAAATTTTAAAATACTTGTTTCCCAACTGATTGATTTTATAGGCTTCTGGGGCAATAGGTAGAGCAAAACAGTAAATACTAATCAAGTTACAAGGGTAGCAGAACACTGTGCTGCTCTTTTAATGGGGATTTTAACTATCTTCATTAACTGGTTTGATAATAGGCATTTAAATTCAGAGCAAGACAAGACTGAATTATTGTTGATACTGTCCATTATTGCTTCCTTATTCAATATGTTTGAGTACATGAGAACATTTATTAGAGTTATTAGATTTAGTACTTAGCAGTAATCCTGAGATGAAGTGAAAATTTAATTGTTGCATTTCAAATGGATGACAGAAATTAATGCTACTGATTAATGTTGTACCAAGCGCTAAATTTTCACATTTTTGTTTTATTCATTCACGGGATGAGAGTGTCGCTGGCAAGGCCTGCATTTGTTGCCCATCCCTAGTTGCCCTTGAGGTGGTGGTGGTGAACTGCCTTCTTGAATCGCTGCAGTCTGTGTGGTGTACACACACACGCACAGTGTTGTAGGGAAGAGAATTCCAGGTTCTGGGCCCGGTGACACCAAAGGAACGGCAATATAGTTCCAAGTCAGGATGGTGTGTTAGTTAGAGGGCAACTTGGACTTGATGTCCCCATGGATCTGATGTCCTTGGCCTTTTGGTAGTAGACCTCGTGGGTTTGGATGGTGCTGTCGAAGAAGCCTTAGCAAGTTGCTGCAGTTCATCCTATAGATTATACTCACTGCTACCACTGTGCGTCGGTGGAGGAAGAAGTGAACTAAAGTGGTGGATGGGGTGCCGATCAAGTGTTTTTTTTTTCTTCCTTCATGGTATGTGGGCATCGCTGGCTAGGACAGTATTTACTGCCCATCCCTAATTGCCATTGCCGTGGTCAGTGCTGCTGGAGGGCACAGTGTGTGAAGAAGGGAGTTTGGTAAGTGAGGGTTAATCTCTCTAAAGTCTAGTTTTTGTTTTGTTAACATTTAACAATTAACTGAAATTACTGTTTAAGTTAAGAGGCAAGTTACGTTTCTTACAGTTTTAAACAGGAGTATACAAGCTCTCAGAGTAGCTGTAGCTAGTTAATTAGGTAGCCAGCATAAACTGGTTTCTGAGCTCCAGCAAAGCTGACACATCATTGTTTTCAGAGAGTATAAATTCAGGGACTCTCACTGATTCTTGACTGCATTGAGTGCTGCTGGAGGGCACAGAATGTGAAGAAGGGAGTTTGGTAAGTGAGGGAGTTCAGTAAGGAGGGGATCTATAAATTAAAGAAGAAAAAATAAATTTAATTAAATTAACACAAAGATAGTGGGACAGGTGTCAATGTGTCGCAGCTGCAGTACGTGGGAGCTCTTGCATGCCACGGCAATCCATGGCAACATCATCTGCAGCTTATATAAGCAGACTGACCCTGGCACCATGGTACAGGAAGCCATTCAAGCGGGGGGAGCAAAAAGGAAAGTAGTGGCAGTAGGGGACAGTATAGCGAGGAGGATTGACACTGTTCTCTGCAGCAAAGAACGAGAGTCCAAAAGGCTGTGTTGGCTGCCCTGTGCCAGGGTTCGGAACATCTGCTCAGGGCTGGAGAGGAACTTACAGTGGGAGGGGAAGAATCCAGTCATGGTGGTCCATGTAGGTACCAACGACATAGCAGGACAAGGAAAGAGGTTCTGCATAGTCAGTATGAGGAGCTAGGCACCAAATTAAGCAGAACCTCAAAAAGGTAATAATCTCTGGATTATTGCCTGAACCATGTGCAAATTAGCATAGGGCAAATAAGATTAGAGAAATGAATACATGGCTCAAAGACTGGTGTAGTAGAAGTGGGTTCCGGTTCCTGCAGCACTGGCACCAGTACTGGGGAGAGTGGGGGCTGTACTGTTGGGACAGTCTACACCTGAACAGTGCTGGGACCAGTGGTTTTGCGAGCTGCATAACTAGGAAAGTAGAGAGGGTTTTAAACTAAATAGTGGGGGCAAGGGATCAAATTTGTGAAGATGTCGTAAATCAAAGAGCAGAGACAAAGCAAGAGAGAAAGGTATTAATATGGGAAAAGATAATCAGACTGTGACAGGAAGGGACAGTGAGTACAAATCAAAGAGTAAATCAGCAAACAAGGCTAGAGGTTACGAAAATAATGAAAGGACAAAACTAAAGGCACTGTATCTGAATGCACGTAGCATTGGAAACAAAACAGATGAACTGAAAGCACAAACAGAAATAAATAAGTATGATCTGATAGCCATTACAGAGATATGGCTACAGGATAACATAGATTCGGACTTGAATATTGAAGGGTACATGACATTTAGGAAGGACAGAAAGCTAGGAAAAGGTGGAGGGGTGGCTCTGTTAATTAATGATGGTATTAGCACAATAGAGAGGGATGACCTAAGTTCAGGAAATCAGGATATGGAAACGGTTTGGGTCAAGATGAGAAATGATAGTGGTGTACAGGCCCCTTAACAGTAACCACACAGTAAGACAGGGTATAAAAGGAAGAACTAATGGGTGCTTGTCAGAAAGGTACAGCGATAATCATGGGAGATTTTAATTTACATATAGACTGGAAAAATCAGATAGGCAAAGGTAGCCTAGATAAGGAATGTTTTTGGGATAGTTTCTTAGAACAGCACATTCTGGAGCCAACCAGAGAGCAGGCTATACTAGACCTAGTATTGTGCAATGAAATAGGATTAAGTAATGACCTCATAGTGAAAGCGCCCCTAGGCAGCAGCAAGAGAAGAGTAGCTCGAAGACTAATATTTTAAACTTAAATAAGGTCAATTATGAGGGCATGAAAGCAGAGCTAGCAAAAGTGAACTGACTAAATAGGTTAAGGGATAAGTCAATAGAGATGTACTGGCAGACATTTAAGGGTATAATTCAGAATACAAATAGATATATTCCAACAAGAAAGAAAAATTCCAAGGGGAGGACCCATGGTTAACTAAAAAAGTTAAAGATAGTAAGTAAAGAAAAAGCATATAACTGCGCAAAGACGGGTGGCAGGTCAGAAGATTGGACAGAATATAAAAAGCAAAGAATGACTAAAAGATTAATAAGGAGGGAAAAATTAGAGTATGCGAGAAAGCTGGCTAGAAATATAAAAACAGATAGTAAGAGTTTCTATAGATATTCAAAAAAGAAAAAAGTTAAAGTGAGCATTGGTCCTATAGAAAGTGAGTCTGGGGAATTAATAATGGAAAATAAGGAGATGGTAAATGAATTAAACAGGTATTTTGCACGGTCTTCACTATAGAGGTTACAAGTAACATTCCAGCTGTAAATCAGGAAATGGAAGGGAGGGAGGAACTCAAGTAAATTAATCACCAGGGAAGTAGTACTGAGCAAATTGTTGGAGCTGGGGGCTGACAAGTCCTTGGGTCCTGATGGACTTCATCTTAGGGTCTTAAAAGAAGTGGTTAGTGAGATAGTTGATGCATTAGTTTTAATTTTCCAAAATTTCCTAGATTTGGGGACGGTTCAATTAGATTGGAACATAGCCAATGTAACTCCTTTACTCAAAAAGGGAGGGAGGCAGAAAGCAGGAAACTACAGGCCAGTTAGCTTAACATCTGTCATAGAGAAAATGTTGGAAGCTATTACTACACACGTTATAGCAGGGCACATAGAATAATTCAAGGTAATCAGGCAGAGTCAACATGGTTTTGTGAAAGGGAAAATCATGTTTAACCAATTTATTGTAGTTCTTTCAAGTGCTGTGCATAAAGGGAAACCAGTGGATGTGCTGTACTGAGATTTCCAGAAGGCATTTGATAAGGTGCCACATCAAAGGTTATTGCAGAAAATAAAAGCTTATGGTATAGGGGATAACATTTTGGCATGGATAGAAGATTAGCCAGGTAACAGGAAACAGAGTAGGTCTTTTTCTGTTTGGCAAGATGTAACGAGTGGTGTGCCACAGGGTTCAGTGCTGGGGCCTCAACTTTTTACAATTTACATAAATGACTTGGATGAAGGAACAGAAGATATGGTTGCTAAATTTGCTGATAACATAAAAACAGATAGGAAAGTAAGTTGTGAAGAGGACAGAAGAAGGCTACAACGGGATATAGTTAGGTTAAGTGAGTCATAGTCATAGAGTTATACAGCACAGAAACAGGCCCTTCGACCCATCGTGTCCATGCCGGCCATCAAGCACCTAACTATTCTAGTCCCATTTTACAGCACTTGACCCATAGCCTTGTATGCTATGGCATTTCAAGTGCTCATCTAAATACTTCTTAAATGTTGTGAGGGTTCCTGCCTCTACCACCTCTTCAGGCAGTGCGTTCCAGATTCCAACCACCCTCTGGGTGAACAATTTTTTCCTCAAATCCCCTCTAAAGCTCCTGACCTTACCTTAAATCTATGCCCCCTGGTTATTGACCCCTCTGACAAGGGAAAAAGTTTCTTCCTATCTAACCTATCAATGCCCCTCATAATTTTGTATACCTCAATCATGTCCCCCCTCAGCCTTCCCTGTTCTAAGGAAAACAACCCTAGCCTTTTCAGTCGCTCTTCATAGTTGAAATGCTCCAGTGAGTGGGCAAAGATCTGGCAAATGGAGTATAATGTGGGAAAATGTGAAATTGTTCATTTTGGCAGGAAGAATTAAAAAAAGCATATTATCTAAATGGGGAGAGTGGGTGTCCTAGTGCATCAATTGCAAAAGGTTATAATGCAGATGCAGCAAGTAATTAGGAAAGTGAATAGGAAGTTATTTATTGTGAGGGAAATTGAATACAAAAGTAGGGAGGTGATGCTTCCGTTATATAGGGCATTGGTGAGACCACATCAGAAGTACAGTGTACAGTACTGGTCTCCTTATTTAAGGAAGGATGTAAATGCGTTGGAAGTTCAGAGAAGGTTTACTAAACTAATAGCTGGAATGGGCGGGTTGTCTTATAAGGAAAGGTTGGACAGGCTAAGCTTGTATCTGCTGGAGTTCAGAAGAGTAAGAGGCGACTTGACTGAAACTGATAAGATTTTGAGGGATCATGACAGGGTGGATGTGGAGAGGATGTTTCCTCTTATGGAAAAATCTAGAACAAAGGGTCGCTGTTTAAAAATAAGGGGTCACCCTTTAAAGACAGATGAGGAGAATTTTTTTCTCTTAGAGGGCCTTGAGTCTTTGGAACTCTTCCTCAAAAGGCAGTGGAAGCAGAGTCTTTGAATATCTTTAAGGCAGAAGTAGATATATTCTTCGTAAGCAATGGGGTGAAAGATTATTGGGGGTAGGCAGGAATGTGGCGTTGAGGTCACAATCAGATCAGCCATGAATGCGTTGAATGGCAGAGCAGGCTCAAGGGGCCAAGTGGCCTACTCCTAATTCATATGTTCGTATGTTCTTGAACCGCTGCAGTCCATGTGGGGTAGATACACCCACAGGCTATTAGGAAGGGAGTTTCAGGATTTTGACCCAGCGACAGTGAAGGAACAGCCATATAGTTCCAAGTCAGGATGGTGCATGGCTTGGAGGGAAGCTTGCAGGTGGTGGTGTTCCCATGCATCTGCTGCCCTTGTCCTTCTAGGTGGTAGAGGTCATGGATTTGAAAGGTGCTATCTAAGGAGCCTTGATACATTGCTGCAGTCCATCTTGTAGATGGTACACACTGCTGCCACTGTGTGTTGGTGGTGGAGGGAGTGAATGTTTGTGGATGGGGTGCCAATCAAGCGGGCTCCTTTGTCATGGATGGTGTTGAGCATCCTGAGTGTTGTTGGAGCTGCACTCATCCAGGCAAGTGGAGAGTATTCCATCACACTCCTGACTTGTGCCTTGTTGATGGTGAACTGACTTTGGGGAGTTACTCGCTGCAGGATTCCTAGCCTCTGACCTGCTCTTATAGCTATGGTATTTATATGGCTACTCCAGTTCAGTTTCTGATCAATGGTAACCTCCCCAAGATGTTGATAGTGGGGGATTCAGCGATCGTAATGCCATTGAATGTCAAGGGGAGGTGGTTCAATTCTCTCTAGTTTGAGATAGTCATTGCCTGGCACTTGTGTGGTGAAAATGTTACTTGCCACTTATAAGCCCAAGCCTTGCTGCATTTCTACACAGACTGCTTCAGTATCTGAGGAGGTCGCAAATGGTACTAAACATCATACAATCATCAGCAAACATCCCCACTTCTGACCTTATGCTTGAAGGAAGGTCATTGATGAAGCTGCTGAATGTTAATTGTATTATATGCAGGTGAAGGGAGTTAATTGGGGTTTTAGTTGAGCACTTAAAAGCAGACACCTACTGGAACTGGGAGGGGGTTTTTGAGTGAGGAGCGACATGTTTGTAATCCTTTTAATCTGCACAATAAATGTGAAACTGAGTAAATATAGGCTCCAGCATTATCCTTTTATAAGAAGCTTTCTGGAGTTTAACATGGTAGCAGAGAATGGTTGCCTAAAGCTGAAGATTGGAAAACAGGAAATTTTTTTGGGATAGAAAACTAAAGCCCCAAGGGCCTTTGTCAAAATATGACAGAAAGCAAGTGCAAATTGTCAGGGTATGATTATCCTCCAGTGTTTTTGGAGTCTGAACCATATGACCAGTGGAAGAATGAAGTGGATATGTGGACACGGGTTACATTTCTAACAAAAAGGAAACAAGGTTATGGCCTTGGCGTTGTCACTTCATACCAAAAGTAAAATCAGAAGTAAAGTGTTTTCTGAACTGGATGCTCGTCAGTTGGATACTGATGAAGGGTTGGATCTTCTGTTAGAATTTTTGGATGAAGATTACAAGAAAGATGACATATTGAAAGTGTATGAGGCATGGTCAGACTTTGATAGATTTAAGAAAACAGCTGTTTATTCAATGGAGGAATCTATCATGGAGTTGAACAGACTGTATAAAAGAATAAGGAAATTCAATTTGGAGATCCCTGGTTCAGTGCTAGCTTTTAAATTGCTAGACTGTGCTAGGGTATCACATATGGACAGGCTCCTGGAACTAACTGGGGTTTGGCTCTTAGACAAAGACTCCCTGTTGGAACAAACGTCCGTGGCCTTAAAAACATTCCTCAGCAAACAGTCATTTCCCGCAGTCCTGGTAGAACAAGCTGGACACTCTGCAGTGACACAAAGAATGGAGGACTCAATGTTTACAAGATTTAGAAATAATGCAGGTACTGAAAGCAGGCCTAAGTACAATGGAAGAGATAAAGACAGGAGGAATGAGGATGAAAGCACCTTTAGCAGGTCTGAATATTACAGTGGAAGACAGGGTTAGAACAGCAATCAAAGGCGAATGAATCCCAGGAATGCACAAGGGACAGTTAATAGGTGCTTCAGATGTGACTCAAAGTGTCATTATGCAATGAACTGCCCTAAACCGAGGGGCAGAGCCTTCAAAATATCACGATGCAGAGAATTCTGAGGCAGAATAGGAAGATACTGATGCATTTGAACAAATTGTACTGGTCACAAGGAGTTTTAGTCCTGTGATGAATGTGTTGACTGCAGATTCGTTCAACTGTGCAGTACTGGATAGTGCTTGTACATCGACAGTATGTGGAACTGATTGGTTACAGTGTTCTCTGGATTCACTCAGTAGTGAGGATCGATGCAAGGTTTATGGAGTATAAAAGTACTACCAGTTTTAGGTTTGGTGATGACGACACATTGAAGTCACTGAAGAGAATAGTAATCCCATGTAAAATAGCTGGGGTAAGCCACTTTATCAGTGTTGATGGAGTCTCCAGTGAGATATCTTTACTCTTGAGTAAGCCTTCAATGAAAAAGGCACAAATGAAATTTAATATGGAGCACGATAAGGCAATTGTTTTTGGGAAGACAGTGAATTTGCAATTTACCCAGTAAGGGTATTATTGTATATTAACAAAACCTGATATTTCTAGTCAGAGTGTTAAAGAGGTATTGTTGGCATCAGGTTTACGAATTGGAGAGATAAAAGGCAAATTGTCTTAAAGTTACACAGGCAATTTGCTCACCTTTGTTGTCCGAGATTAAAAACCTTATTAAAAGATGCAGGTGTGATTGATGAAGAATATACGAGGATAATATAGATTAGTGAAGAGTGCGAAATTTGTAAAAAGTATCAGAGGACACCAACACCATCCTATTATCAGCCTTCCATTGGCACATGACTTTAATGAGGTAGTTGCCATGGATTTAAAGGTTTGGGACAAAGACAAGAATATTTTCATTTTACATTTTGTAGACCTACCATCTAGATTTAATCTTTCTACAATAATAAACAGTAAGGACAAAAGGGTGATTATAGACTAAATTATGGAGAAATGGATAGGGACTAGGCTTGGGGCACCAGCTAAGTTTCTGACTGATAATGGAGGGGAATTTGCCAATGACGAGCTCAGGAATGTGCGTGAAAACATGAACATGAGGGTTATGAATGCTGCAGCTGCAAGTCCTTTTAGCAATGGGCTTTGTGAAAGGAATCATGCAGTGGTTGATGAAATGTTACATAAAATCTTGGCTGACCAGCCAAACTGCAAGTTGACAACTGCCCTGGTTTGAGTGGTTCATGCGAAGAATTCATTTCCAATGGTTGGAGGATATAGCCCCACTAATTGGTCTATGGGCGGAATCCCAAACTGCCTTCTGTACTGTGCAACAGTCTTCTTGCTCTAGAAGGTACTACAATTGGTTCTATTTTTTCTACATATTTGAATGCTTTACATGCAGAGAGACGGGTTTTCATTAAGGCTGAGATCTCTGAGAAAATTCAGAGAGCTCTGAGGCATTGTATCTGAGGCAGAATTTAGTTCAGGAGATTTGGTCTATAATAAAAGAGAGGGCCATAGGGAATGGAAGGGCCCTGTAAGATAATCAGTCGGGTTGGTAAAACAGTAGTTATCAAGCATGGAAATCAAACTGTTAGGGTGCATTCTTCACGATTAATCGGGGTTGATTACAAAATCTCAGAATCTGAGCAGCTGATAGAGAGAAAAGAGGCACCTGGTACCTCAAATACTCATGTGTTTTTGATGAAGGTCCTGAGGCACAGGTAGATCAAGAGTTGTAGTAATGTAACCGATCATGATGGTCAGCAAAGAGCTATCGCATCCAAAGGCCAATTGCCTAGAGTAGGTACTCGGGTGACATATTCCAGAGGGGTCTGGTAAATGGAGGGATGAGACAATTGTGGGGCGTGCAGGAAAATCTGCAGGCAAGTTTAAATATTGGTTAAATGTTCAAGATGATGGCCAAGAAGCCAGAGCCATGGACTGGTAGAATGGGGTGAAAGAGTGGAGGGTAAGAATGCGCAATGCAAGTTTTGACAGTGGGCCAGGAAGTCACTCTTGCATAACAAAGCGATCACGTACTGGAGAAAGAGCCTCAGACAGTGAGCGAGGGAGATCTTCTAGCAATAGTTCCGAAAGACATCAAAGTGCTAATAGAGGCTGTAGTATGAACAAATTCCCAAATGAAACGAAGGCTAGAGGGCAGTCTCGGAATAGAACTAGAAGCCGAAGTCCTCATGATTGTGAAGTTTTAGTGGCTGCCAATAAACTTGAGGATAAACTAATGAGAAGCAAAAACATAAGGAATGAGAGAGTTTGGGGTCTATTCTGAGGTACCAGATAGGGGACAGCTGGCCTTGTCACATAGATGGATTTGTACTGAAAAAGTCCTTCCCGATAGAACTTAGAAGGCTAAAGCAAGGTTAGTTGTGAGGGGTTTTGAAGAGCGTTTGGGGGATACCAATGTTAGAGTGGACTCTCCCACAGCTGGAAAAGTAATCTTGAAAATCTTTTTGGCACTTTTGGCCACATATTTATGGGAATGTAGATCTATTGACATACAAATTGCATTTCTGCAAGGTGATACTTTTCAGAGAAAAGTGTATCTGAAACCACCTAAAGAGGCAGCAGATACAGAAGGAAAATTATGGAAACTGAACAATGCATCTACGGCCTTAATGATGCTTCCAGCGTGTGGTACTTCTGAGATCTGTTTTGTTGAAAATTGGTTGTGTTCAACTAAAAGCAGATCCTGTGATGTTTTATTGGTATCATAAAGGGAAACTTTCAGGCATCTTCATGATGCATGTTGATGATTTCTTACAGGGTGGTACTGCAGATTGAGAAATATGTTAAGATTAAGGAAGAATTTAAGATTGGGAGACAGGCTTGTGGGGCTTTTAAATATATTGGTTTAGATATTAAGCAGAATAAGTCTGGAATAAGTTTGAATCAACAATCCTATTTAGAGTGTTATTCCCATCCTGGTGAATCGTGTTAGGTCATCACAAAAAGATGATCTATCTAAACCAGAGATTGAGCAATTGCAAAGCCTGGTGGATCAATTAAACTGGTTGGGCTCTCAAACTCAGCCTGATGTTAGTTTTGATGTGCTGGAGTTGAGCACAATGGTGAAACATCCAAAAATTAAGAATGTTTTAAAGGCAAATAAAACATTGAAAAAACTAAATCTAGAGAAAAGTGTACTGAAGTTCCTATCCTTAGGTAACCCAAAGAACATGAAGCTAATAATTTTTAGTGATGCGTCACATGCTTGCTGATGGGTATTTGAGTGCAGCTGGCTTCATAATATTTCTGATGGGTGAAAATGGGAAATGTCCTTTAGCTTGGGAGGCAAGAAAATAAAATGGGTTGTTAAAAGCACGTTAGCTGCGAAAACACTGGGTCTTGTGGAGGCAGTGGACATGGGGTTCTATTTGTCAAATATTTTAGGTGAAATTCTGAACAAGGGACATCCTGAAGCTAGGATACCCCATTGAATGTTATGTTATGTGAATAATCGGTCTTTGTGGGACAATGTGCATTCTACAAATAGTGAGAGTGAGAAAAGACTACGTATTGACCTTGCTGGATTGAAATAAATGGAGAGAAAGGAAATCTCCAAACTTAAATGGGTAGATGCAAGTCATCAGCTATCCGATTGTTTCACAGAGAAACATGAGTGCAAAGAGATTGTTGGAGGTGCTGGATGAAGGGCGTCTAGCAATGTAA
Source organism: Heterodontus francisci (assembly GCF_036365525.1). Classification (NCBI taxonomy): domain Eukaryota; kingdom Metazoa; phylum Chordata; class Chondrichthyes; order Heterodontiformes; family Heterodontidae; genus Heterodontus; species Heterodontus francisci. Next base: position 31,202,414 of record NC_090393.1, on the reverse strand, counting down.
AAACTGTGTCCCCAATATGGAATTTAATTTTGATTTATTTTGAAATATTCTTTGAGCATGTTAATACTTTGTGCACAATATGGAATTTATTTTGAAATGTTTGAGCAAGTTAATCTAAGTTGTATTGTAAAAGAAAGAATGGAATCTGTTAATTGTGTGATTATATGCAGGTGAAGGGAGTTAATTGGGGTTTTAGTTGAGCACTTAAAAGCAGACACTCACTGGGGCTGGGAGACGGTTTTGAGTGAGGAGCTACATATTTGTAATCCTTTTACCCTGCACAGTAAATGTGAAACTGAGTAAATATAGGCTCGTGCATTACCCTTCCATAACAAACCTGAAGATGGTTGGGCCTAGGACACTACCCTGAGAAACTCCTGCAGTGATGTCCTGGAGCCGAGATGATTGACCTCCAACAACCACAACCATCTTCCTTTGCGCTAGGTATGACTCCAACCAGTAGAGAGTTTTCCCCCGATTCTCTATTTTGCTAGGGCTCCTTGATGTCATACTCAGTCAACTGCAGTCACTCTCGCCTCGAGTTCAGCTCTTTTGTCCATGCTTGAATCAAGGCTGTAATGAGGTCAGGAGCGGAGTGGCCCTGGCGGAACCCAAACTGAGTGTCACTGAGCAGGTTACTGCTAAGCAAATGCCCCTTGGAAGGTGTCCTCAACAGTGCTATCATCACTTTACTGATGATCCAGAGTAGACTGATGGGGTAGTAATTGGCAAAGTTGGATTTGTCCTGCATTTTGTGTACAGGATTTTCCACATTGCCAGGTAGATGCCAGTGTTGTAGCTGTACTGGAACAGCTTGGCAAGGGGAACGGCAAGTTCTGGAGCACAGGTCTTCAGTACTATTGCCAGAATGTTGTCAGGGCCCATAACCTTTGCAGTATCCAGTGTCTTCAGTCATTTATGGATATCATGTGGAGTGAATCAAATTGGCTGAATACTGGCATCTGTGATGCTGGGAACCTCAGGAGGAAGCAGAGATGGATCATCCACTCTGATGTGCTGAGCTTCCCTATCACTGAGGATGGGGATATTTGTGGAGCCACCTCCTCCAGTTAGTTGTTTAATTGTCTACCACCATTCACAGATGGGGCAGGACTATAGAGCCCACTGGTTGTGGGATTGCTTAGCCCTGTATATTGCATGCTGCTTCTGCTGTTGTGCACTCAAGTAGTCCTGTGTTGTAGCTTCACTAGGCTGACACCTCAATTGAGTTATGCCTGGTGCTGCTCCTGGCATGCCCTCCTGCACTCGTCATTGAACCAGGGTAGACCCCCGGCTTGATGGTAATGGTAGAGCAGGAATATGATCGGCCATGAGGTTACAGATTGTGGTTGAGTACAATTCGGCTGCTGATGGCCCACAGTGCCTCATGGATGCCCAGTTTTGTGTTGCTAGATCTGTTCGAGATCTATCCCATTTAGCACAATATCCTCAATGATTGGGGAGCCCAGCACATCAGTGCTAAAGATAAGATTGAAGCATTTGCAACAATCTTCAGCCAGAAGTGCCGAGTGGATGATCCATCCCTGCCTCCTCCTGAAGTCCCAAGCATCACAGATGCCAGACCTTAGCCAATTCGATTCACTCCACATGACATTCAGAAACGACTGAAGGCACTGTATACTGCAAAGGCTATGGGCCCTGACAACATTCCAGCGATAGTACTGAAGACCTGTGCTCCAGAACTTGCTGTTCCAGTACAGCTACAACACTGGCATCTACCTGGCATTGTGGAAAATCCTGTACACAAAATGCAATACAAATCCAACTTGGCCAATTACCGCCCCATCAGTTTACTCTGGATCATCAATAAAGTGATGGAAGGTGTTGTTAACAGTGCTATCAAGTGGCACATAGCACGATGGAGGGTATCCTGGATGTGAAGACGGGACTCCGTCTCCAAAAGGACTGTGTGGTGGTCACTCCTACCAATACAGTCATGGACAGATGCATCTGTGACAGGCAAATTGGCGAGTACGAGGTCAAGTAGGTTTTTCCCTCTTTTTGGTTCCCTCACCAGCTGCCGCAGACCCAGTCAAGCAGCTATGTCCTTCGGACTCGGCCAGCTTGGTCAGTAATGGTGCTACCAAGCCACTCTTGGTGATGGGCATTGAAGTCCCCCCACCCAGAGTACATTCCTTACCCTTGCCACCCTCAGTGCTTCCTCCAAGTGTTCAACATGGAGGAGTACAGATTCATCAGCTGAGGTGGGGGGGGGGGTGGGCAGTAGGTGGGGATAAGCAGGAGGTTTCCTTACCCATGTTTGACCTGATGCCATGAGAATTCATGTGGTCCAGGGTTGATGTTGAGGACTCCCAGGACAACTCCCTCCTGACTGTATACCACTGTGCCACCACCTCTGCCGGTCTGACCTGCCAGTGGGACAGGGCATATCTGGGGATGGTGATGGCGGTGTCTGGGACATTGTCTGCAAGGTACAATTCTATGAGCATGACTATGTCAGGCTACTGCGTGACTCGTCTGTGGGACAGCTCTCCCAGTTTTGGCACAAGCCCCCAGATGTTAGGAAGGAGGATTGTGCAGGGTCAACAGGGCTGGGTGTGCCGTTGTCGTTTCCGGTGCCTAGATCGATGCCGGGTGGCCTGTCCGGCTTCATTCCTTATTAACATTGTAGCAGTTAGATAAAAGAAATGGCCTAGCAAGTCACTCAGTTGTAAGGGTCAGCCACATTCTTCTGAGTCTAGAATCACATGTAGGACAGCAGATTTCCTTCCCTAAAGGACTTTAGTGAACCAGATGGGTTCACTAATTGTCAATTCACAACAATTGACAGTGATTCCATGGCCATTAGATGAAAAGATTTATTAATGGAATTCAAATTCCACCTTCTGCCATGGCAGGATTCGAACCCATGCCCCTGGAGCAATACCCTGGGTCTCTGGTTACTGTCCAGTGACAATACCACTACGCTACTGTCTCCCCAAGTTACTTTGTGGGTTACAAAGTACAAGTGGAGAGTATTCCATCACACTCCTGACTTGTGCTTTGTTCATGGTGGACAGGCTCTGGGGAGTCAGGAGGTGAGATATTCACTGCAGAATTTCCAGCCTCTGACCTGTTCTTGTAGCCACAGTATTTATATGGCTGGGCCAGTTAATTTTCTGGTCAATGGTCCCTCCCAGTATGTTGATGGTGGGGGATTCAGCGATGGTAATAAGAAATAGGAGACAGCCATTCAGCCCCTCAAGCCTGCTCCGCAATTCAACAAGATCATTGCTGATCTTATTAAACAATGAAAGTCATGGGGAGGTGGTTAGACTCTCTCTTGTTTGAGATGCTTTGTATGTTTTCAAGAAGGAGTTAGATATATCTTTTGGGGCGAAAGAGATCAAAGGATATGGGGGGGGGGGGGAAAGCAGGAACAGGTTACTGAGTTGGATGATCAGTCATGATCGTAATGAATGGCGGAGCAGGCTGGAATGGCCTACTCCTGCTCCTATTTTCTATGTTTCTATGCTTATTTCCTTGCAATAGTGAGAGGGTGAATGTTACTTGCCACTTATCAGCATAAGCCAAATTATCCAGGCCTTGCTGCATGCGGGCATGACCTGCTTCAGTATCTGAGGAATTTCGAATGGTACTGAACACTGTGTAATCAGCGAACATCCCCACTTCAGACCTTATAATGGACAGGAGTTCATTGATGAAGCAGCTGAAGATGGTTGTGCCTAGGACACTACTCTGATGAACTCCTGCAGTGATGTCCTGGGCTGAGATGATTGGACTCCAACAACCACAACCACCTTCCTTTATGCTAGGTATGGCTCCAACTACTGCAGAGTCTCCCCCCTCAGTCCCATTGACTTCAACTTTTCTAGGATTCCTTGATGCCATACTTGGTCAAATGCTGCCTTGTTGTCAATGGCAGTCACTCTCATCTGACCTCTTTTGTTCATGTTTGGACCAAGGATGTAATGTGCTGCAAAGCCAAGTGGCCCTGGTGGAACCCAAAGTGAACATCGGTGAGCAGGTTATTGTTGTTTAACTGCAGCTGGATAGCACCGTCAACAACACCTTGCATCACTTTGCTGATAAGATTAGATGATGGAGCGGTAATTGGCTGGATTGGCTTTGTCCTCTGCTTGGTCAAATGCTGCCTTGTCACTCACCTCATGCCTAGAATTCAGCTCTTTTGTCCAAGGTCACAATGAGTTCTGAAACCACGTGGCCCTATTGGAACCCAAACTGAGCATCAGTGAGCTGTTTATTGCTGAGTAAGTGCCGGTTGATAGCACGGTCAATGACCCCTTCAATCACTTTGCTGATGGTTGAGAGTAAACTGATGGGGCGGTAATTGCTGGATTGGATTTGTTTTGTTTTTAGTGGACAGGACATACCTGGACAATTTTCCACTTTGTCAGGTAGATGCCAGTGTTGTAGCTGTACTGGAACAGCTTGGCTAGGGGCACGACTAGTTCTGCAGCACAAGTCTTTAATACTACAGCCAGGATGTCATCAGGGCCCATAGCCTTTGTTGTAGACAGTGCCTTCAGCTGTTTCTTGATATCATGTGGAGTGAAATGAATTGGCTCAGGACATCAGGAGGAGGCCAAGATGGATCACCCACTCTGCACTTCTGGCTGAAGGTGGTTGCAAACGTCTTTGGCACTGACATGCTTCAGCCTGAAGTGCCGAGTTGATGATCCATCTCGGCCTCCTCCTGAAGTCCTCAGCATCACAGATGCCAGACATCAGCCAATTTGATTCACTCCACGTGATATCAAACGACTGAATGCACTGGATACAGCAAAGCCTATGGGCCCTAATAATATTCCAGCAATAGAACTGAAGACCAGAGCTCCTGAACTTGCCGCACCCCCCGCCAAGCTGTTCCAGCACAGCTGCAACACTGGCATCTACCCAGCAATGTGAAAAATTGCCCAGTATGTGCTGTACACAAAAAGCAGGACAAGTCCAACCCAGACAATTAGCGCCCCATCAGTCTACTCTCAATCATCAGTAAAGTGATGGAAGGTGTTGTTGACAATGCTATCAAGCAGCACTTAGAGTCATAGAGTTATACAGCACAGAAACAGGCCCTTCGGCCCATTGTATCCATGCCGGCCATCAAGCACCTATCTATTCTAATCCCATTTTCCAGCACTTGGCCTGGAGCCTTATACACTATGGTGTTTCGTGTTCATCTAAATACTTCTTAAATGTTGTGAAGGTTCCTGTCCCTATCACCCCTTCAGGCAGTGTGTTCCAGATTCCAACCACCCTCAGCGTGAAAATTATTTTCCTCAAATCCCCTCTAAACCTCCTGCCCCTTACTTTAAATCTATGCCCCCTGGTTACTGACACCTCCGCTAAGGGAAAAAGTTTCTTCCTATCTATCCTATGAATGCCCCTCATAATTTTGTATGCCTCAATCAGGTCCCCCCTCAGCCTTCTCTGCTCTAAGGAAAACAACCCTAGCCTATCCAGTCTCTCTTCATAGCTGAAATGCTCCAGCCCAGGCAACATCCTGGTGAATCGCCTCTGCACCCTCTCCAGTGCAATCACATCCTTCCTACAGTGTGTTGCCCAGAACAGTACATGGTACTCCAGCTGTGGCCTAACTAGTGTTTTACTCAGCTCCATCATAACCTCACTGCTCTTATATTCTATGCCTCGGCTAATAAAGGCAAGTATCCCATTTGCCTTCCTAACAACCTTATCTACCTGTGCTGCTGCCTTCAGTGATCATGAACAAGTACACCAAGGTCCCTCTGTACTTCCTAGGGTTCTACCATCCATTGTATATTCCCTTGCCTTGTTACTCCTCCCAAAATGCATCACCTCACACTTTTCAGGATTAAATTCCATTTGCCACTGCTCTGCCCATTTTACCAGTCCATCTATAGCGTCCTATAATCTAAGACTTTCCTCCTCACTATTTACGACACCAATGTCATCTGCGAACTTACTAATCATACCTCCTATATTCATGTCTAAATCATTAATGTACACTACAAACAGCAAGGGTCCCAGCACCGATCCCTGGAAGTCACAGGCTTCCAATCATAAAAACAACCCTTGACCATCACTCTCTGCCTCCTGCCATTAAGCCAATCTTGGATCCAATTTGTCAAATTGCCCTGGATCCCATGGGCTCTTACCTTCTTAACTAATCTCCCATGCAGGACCTTATCAAAAGCCTTGCTGAAATCCATCTAGAATAAATCAACTGCTTTACCCTCATCTACACATCTAGTCACCACCTCGAAAAATTCAATCGTTTGTTAGACATGATCTCCCCGACAAACCCATGCTGACTATCCCTGATTAATCCCTGCCTCTCCAAGTGGAGATTAATCCTGTCCCTCAGAATTTTTTCCAATGATGTTAGACTCACTGGCCTATAATTACCTGGTTTATCCCTGCTACCCTTCTTGAATAATGGTACCACATTCACAGTCCTCTGGCACCTCTCCTGTGGCCAGAGAGGATTTGAAAATTTGAGTCAACCCCTGCTATCTCCTCCCTTGCCTCACAGCCTGGGTTATATCTCATTTGAGCCTGGGGATTTATCCACTTTTAGGCCTGTTGAAACCGCTAATACCTCCTCCCTTTCAATGTTAATTTGTTCAACTATATCACAATCACCCTCCCTGATCTCGACACCTACATCGTCCTTCTCCATAGTAATGAAAAGTAATCATTTAAAACCTCACCTACGTCCTCTGGCTCCACACACAGATTGCCACTTTGGTCTCTAATGGGCCCTACTCTTTCCCTGGTTATCTTCTTGCCCTTAATACACTTATAAAACGCCCTGGGATTTTCCTTTATCTTGACTCAGTGTTTTTTCATGCCCCCTCTTTGCTCTCCTAATTATTTTTTTTTTTAAAGTACCCTCCTACATTTCCTATACTCCTCTAGGGCCTCCACAGTTTTCAATCCTCTGAACCTGCCATAAGCCTCTTTTTTTCCTTATTTAATCCTGTATATCCCTTGACACCCAGGGTTCCCTGGACTTTTTGGTCCTACCCTTCACCTTTACGGGAACATGTTGGCCCTGAACTCTCATCATTTCCTTTCTGAATGACTCCCACTGGTCTGATGTAGACTTTCTTACAAGTAGCTGCTCCCAGTTCACTTTGGCCAGATCTTGTTTTATCATATTGAAATCGGTCTTCCCCCAATTCAGTACCTTTATTTCCAGTCCTTTTCCATAACTACCTTAAATCTTAGAGTTTTGGTCACTATCCCCGAAATGCTCCCCCACTGACATTTCTACCACTTGGCCAGCTTCATTCCCTAGCTCTCCTGTATGCACTTTAAGAATTCTGCCCCCTTTAAGCCTTTTGCACAAAGACTATCCCAGTTAATACTGGGGAAGTTGAAATTCCCTACTATTATTACCCTATTATTTTTACACCTCTCTGAGATTTGCCTACATATCTACTCCTCTATCTCTCCCTGTTTGGAGGCCTGTAGTACACTCCCAGCCAAGTGATTGCCCCCTTTTTGTTTTTAAGTTCTACCCAAATGGTCTCATTTGAGGAACCTTCTAAGATATCATCCCTCCTTACTGCAATAATTGACTCCTTGATCAACAGTGCAATTCCACCTCCTCTTTCCCGCACCCCCCACCCCATCACGCCTGAAGATTCTATACCCTGGAATACTGAGCTGCCAGACCTGCCCTTCCCTCAACCATGTCTCTGTGATAGCAATAATAGAATATTCCCATGTGTTAATCAACGCCCTCAATTCATCTGCCTTACTTGTAAGACTCCTTGCGTTAAAATAAATGCAATCCAGCCTTGCATTATTGCTTGCTTAACCTAGGTTACTGCAATAACCTGTCGCTCAGTTTGGGTTCTACCAGGGCCACTCAGCTCCTAACCTCATTACAGCCTTTGTATGGACAAAAGAGCTGAACTCCAGAGGTGAGGTGAGTGTGACTGCACTTGACATCAAGGCAGCATTTGACCGAGTATGGCATCAAGGCACCCTAGCAAAAGTGAAGTCAATGGGAATCAGGGGGGAAACTCTCCGCTGGTTGGAGTCATACCTCGCGCAAAAGGAAGATGGTTGTGGTTGTTGGAGGTCAATCATCTCAGCTCCAGGAGATCACTGCAGGAGTTCCTCAGGGTACTGTCCTAGGCCCAACCATCTTATGCTGCTTCATCAACGACCTTCCTTCAATCATAAGGTCAGAAGTGGGGATGTTTGCTGATGATTGCACAATGTTCAGCACCATTCGCAACTCCTCAGATACTGAGCAGTCCGTGCAGAAATGCAGCAAGACCTGGACAATATCCAGGCTTGGGCTGATAAGTGGCAACATTCGCGCCACATAAATGCCAGGCAATGACCATCTCCCCTTGACCTTCAATGGCATTACGATCACAGAATCCCCCACTATCAACATCCTAGGGGTTAGCATTGACCAGAAACTGAACTGCAGTAGCCACATAAATACCGTGGCTACAAGAGCAGGTCAGAGGTTAGAAATCCTGCGGCAAGTAACTCACCTCCTGACTCCCCAAAGCCTGTCCACCATCTACAAGGCACAAGTCAGGAGTGTGATGGAATACTCTCCACTTGCCTGGATGGGTGCAGCTCCAACATTCAAGAAGCTCGACACCATCTAGGACAAAGCAGCCCGCTTGATTGTTTGTAGATGGCGTGCCAATCACTTTCTCCACCACTGATGCACAGTGGCAGCTGTGTACCATCTACAAGATGCACTGCAGCAACACACCAAGGCTCCTTAAACAGCGCCTTCCACCAACTAGAAAGACAAGGGCAACCATTGCATGGGAACACCATCACTAGCAAGTTCCCCTCCAAGTCACACACCATCCTGATTTGGAACTATACCGCCGTTCCTTCACTGTCGCTGGGTCAAAATCCTGGAACTTCCTTCCTAACAGCACTGTGGGTGTACCTACCTCACATGGACTGCAGCGGTTCAAGAAGGCAGCTTACCACCACCTTCTCAAGGGCAATCAGGGATAGGCAATAAATGCTGGCCTAGCCAACAATGCTCACATCCCACGAATGAATAAAAAAAATGCTGGCCTCTGCCATCATTGAAGATAGGGATGTCTGTGGAGCCACCTCCCTCTCCAGTTACTTGTTTAATTGCCCTCCACCATTCACAAATTTAATGTGGCGAGAGTGCAGAGCTTTGACCTGATCTGGTTGACCTGGTTGTGGGATTGCTTGGCTCTGGCTAAAGCATGCTGCTTCTACTGTTTAGCATGCACGTAATACTGTGTCATAGCTTCACTAGGTTCACAAGATGGTAAGGACAGTTATTAAAAAATAAACTGAGAATAACTGAAGTTTTTTAAAAACTTGATGCGTGCAATACGGTTCAAGTTGCCTTTATTGCTAATGTCCTAAATTCATTGTCAATCATGCAGTGTCGACTAGAGTTATGTATAGGACAGACAGGGCAGGGAGTAGCAGCTTCCTTTCTCTGAAAGACTTTAGTGAACCACCTTTATATGGGAGCTTTCAAGGCAATTTTTCTGGTGCTAGCCAACAAATTACCAGATTTACTGAATTCAATTTCCCATGGTGAGATTTGAATTCAATAGTTAGCGCAGCACTATATCATCCTACCCTACGTTATGTATTTGGAAAGCTAAAAAGGTATTGGAAAAGATAGTAGACAATTATTTGCAAGGCTTTGCTGTGCACAAATTGCTTGTTACAAGTGCCCATAAAAGCTGAGTGTATTTCAAAAGTAACCCATCGATTTGGTAAGCGCTTTGGAACATTCTATATAATAAATGCAAGTACTTGCTTCCTTTCTGTTAGAAGTCATCAAATAATTAGAGGCAGCATTGGTGCTTGGAAGGATTTAACAGAACAGGTTAGCTATGAAGATTAAAAATATACTGAGTTAAATGGATATTGTTTTGTGTCAGTTTTTACTTAATAAATGCCACAGTCCCAGTAATACAAGATGGGTATGCAGCTAAAAACTGCTTCAATAGGAATAAGTGCAGGTCTTAAGGTCTTAGTTAAGATTAATGAACTTTAAGCAGTTAGCGCTGCTAGACACAATTCTATTGACACCAAAGCATTATAGCAAGCAAAGGATTGTGTAGAATTGTATATTTTAGCCACTGTCTCGTGTAGTTAATTGGTCATTGTGCTCCAGGTTGGTTCTATGGATTGGAGTGAGGCTCAGGTGGTCTCATTGCTTATGAGGATAAAATCTGGCCCTGGAAACTATATGTCTAAGTGTGGTGTTATTTATAGGGAAGCTGTTGTAAAGCATATGGAATGTTATTCACAATCATTGGGGGAAATTTGGCCACCATTAGAGATTTCTTACCATGGCATCAGAACACATAGGTGCTGCTTCACTAACCAGATTGTGTTCTTTCAGGTGACCAGAGTGGTGGATAATATCAATCCTGTGGATTGCTGTATATTTTGATTTCCAAAATGTTCTGATAAAGTACCACATCAACTGATATTGGAAAGAATTAGATCATGTGAGATGATAGGACATTTACAATGCTAGATAGGTAACTGAAATCCTGTAAGCAGAGGGCTATTAAGTAATAAAACTAAATGGCTCATGATCAAGAGTGGAATTATACAAAGCACTGTGCTGGGACCACAGCTATTTATCATTTTCATTAATGGCTTAGTTGAGGTCATTAATGGCTTAGTTGAGGTCATTAATAGAACTATTCCTAAAAGTGCCGATGACATGCAAATCTCAGTAATTCAGATCAAATCAAAAGGTTGTAAGTTGATTTGGATAAGCTAGAATTTTGGACCCATGCGTGGCAGATGTCCTTTCATGCGGACAAATGCAGTGCCAGGTATGAGGTTGGAAAACGCAAGGTACGTTTAAACCATAAAAATGTATCTGCCAAAGCTAACAGATCAAGAAAAGCACCTGGATGCAATAGCTGAGCACTCATTAAAAGTTGCATAAACAAAGTTTGAAGTGGCAATAGGGACAGTAAATAGTATTTTAAATTGTACTGCTAGAACCATCGAGTACAAAGAGTGCTATATTTAGGGTATGTAAATCTTTAGTAAACCCATCCTTAGAGTAGTGTCCAGTTGTGAATCCTGCATATGGTGAAAGATACGTAGAGGATCTGGTGAATATGTAGGGGTGCACAATCAAAAATGATATCTAGCCCCAAGATTCTAAAGATATGAGGGCAGGTTCTAAGAGGTAGGACAGTTTGCTTTGTGAAACACAGACCTTAGAGTGGTTTATGAATAAGGTCTTTAAAATGAAAGCACTGGAATCAGTCAGGATGAATGAGTTATTTGAGACGGATCGGGACAGAAGCAGCATAGGTGAAGAGTAATTAAATGCCAGGAAATACTACCCCCCACCCCCAGTCATCACCCCCTGGAACAGAATACTGAAATGTGTGGGAGGCAGAGATTCACCAGAATGCTTTAAAGAGGAACTGACGACTTCTCAGGCGAAAAGGACATGTACAGTTTGGGGCTCTAATTGCGAGTTGGAATTACTGTAGTTGCCTGGGAGCTTTATTTAATTGCCTTAAAAATCAGAGAAATTTCTTCCTGAATTTTCCAGAGGATCTTTAACTTCTAGAGTATTGCACGAATATGGAATGAGTCAATGATGCGGTGTACATAGTTGCATCTTCTGATGGGGTAGGCTTGATGGACCCGATGGTCTTTTCTCACTTCTCTTTTTTGTATGTAGCAAAAATAAATAACGATTAAGTTAACCCATATTCAGCATTTTAACTTATCACTTTTCTACCTGAAGAAAGACTGTCTTCTGCCTCACAGTGGTGCCCCCTTTCTCAAATCCTCCCCTCTCCAGTTTACAAGCGCATGCTCCCTCCCTGATCTCATTGGCAGTCCTAACTGCAGCTCCCACCTGACAGTGCTGCTTCATTCCAGGAGTTGATCCTGCTTTGGACAAGAATGCCTAACCTATTGCAAGGTCAGGAATTCCCACTTATTCCTCACAAGACAAAAGTCCACTGCTCAAGAAAACCAGCATCAGGTAAAAGCTGCAGGGAGCAGTGAAACCAGCTTCAGAAGCAAAGCAACGATTCCCACCCACATCCCATGGGGCAGCACATCAATGGTGGCAGCACGAATTGCCACACAACTTATTTCCCATCTCCGGATAAAACGAGGACCACACATTTGCCTTGGAATGCTAACTTCCTATTGTGATCACCATAATCAAGTAATCAGGCTAACATTCAGAACTTAATGAACAAATCTGAAGAGAAAAAAAATGACAATAATCACAGTTCTATCGAAGTGAATTTTTCTGGTAAAACTTACATTTTATATAACACCGATCGCATCTCTCAGAACTTCTTAAAACTCTTATACAATTACAAAGATTTGAACTTGTCTCTTTTTTACATAAAATGAAATACATTGAAATGCAGCAGGCGAATGTAGTGGCCAGTTTGCAGAATCAAAATCCAACAATAAGATAAATATTTAGCCTTTTGGTGTTGCTGGTTGAGGAAGGTATGTTGGCCAAACACCAGGACAAGGGCTGGTTTGAGACCTACTCAGCTGAGATGTTATGTCATTGATGCAAAAAACAAAACCGACATGATGCACAACATAAATCCAACAGCTAAGACACTGTATGATCTGAAAGTAGCCAGTACAGCTGTGCAAAGGAGAGGGAGCTACTGCGCAAACACTGAATCAGCTTAAGTCAAGAAATCCAAACTGTATGTGACAAAAGAAATCTACGAGCTATGTATGAAGGGATCAAGAGGGCGCTTGGCCTGCCACCACCAAAGTTGCTCTGCTGAAGTTGGCAGATGGTGAAGTACTCAGACAGAAGTAAACAGATGTCCCACTGGGCTGAACACGACTGTGAGCTGTACTCCTGGGAGTTGGACATCTCCCAATCTCCGCTCAGTGCTCTCCTGCAACTTCCTGTCATGGATGAGTTAGATGAAGAACCCTCATCACTGGAGCTCGAGAAGAACATAGACTGCCTAGCAAACAGAAAGGCACCGAGGAAGAACAGCCAAACTGCTCAAGCACGGAAAGTCCATCTATTGCCACAATTTTACGACCTTCTCCGCTGGAAAGTAGGCTCTGTTCCAAAGGAGATACGTGATGCCAAATTCATCACACTATACAAAAACAAAGGTGACAGAGGAAACTGCAACAACTATCGGGGCATGTCACTACTTAGCATCACAGGAAGGCCTTTGCTAGGGTCGTACTTAAAAGACTTGCAGACCGAGTGTACCCAGAAGCGCAGTGCGATTTCCTTGCCCGCAGATCTGTTGTGGATATGATCTTCATACACCAGCTACAAAAGAAGTATAGGGAACAGAGTATACCCCTTTACCTTACTTTCGTAGATCTCACCAAGACAATCGACGTCAGCACAGCAGGGTTCTACAAGAATTTGGAAAAATTGACTGGCCACCGAAGCTCCTCAGTCTTATCTGCTCCTTCCACAACAACATGCACTGCACATTTTGATGGTTTCACTTTCGACAGCATTGGAGTGAAGAATGGAGCGAAACAGGGTTGCGTCCTAGCACCCACTGTTTGGCATCTTCTTCTCCATGCTCCTGATCTTTGCCTTCCCTGCAGATATGGAAGGAGTCTACTTGCACACTAGGTCAGATAGAAGGCTCTGCAATTTATCAAGGCTGAA